>NC_134710.1:149351831-149531831 GCF_043290135.1 Rhipicephalus microplus | reverse complement strand
CATGTCCACCACCGATGCCGTAGGCCGGCACAGTTTTTCCGTTCGCCGAGTGGTAAGGTGCGGCCGCCGGCAGGCTCGTCTTGGTGCCGGGCTCGTTCGTCTTGACCATGGCACGGAAGCCCCACTTGTCGGCCACGTAGTGCACCTGCCGGTGGCGGCCGTCGATGATCCCCAGGTAGTAGGAACCGTGCACGGGGCCGTACGCGGAGCCTGTCTCGTGGCGGCCGTTGATGGAGCCGTGGCCGTCGACAATGTCGTAGCCGAACTTGTAATGTCCATAGTCCTGCACAACATCTTACTCTTAAGTATTACTCATTACAGCATTTAGGGCTAAATCATAAAACAGAGGAAAAAAAATCGAGACCCTTCGCACTATTGTTAGCAAGCCTAACAGATGTCTGGATCTGGGCAGCCTACCTCGTTACTCTTTATTTTCCTCATTTTTCTTCTTTTCGTCTTTGTTTTTTCGATCTCTTTTTGTTTCTATTAATTTCCATTTTGTTCTTTTTCTCACCATTTCTTCCATTTTTAAACTCTCGTTGTCTGTCTTCCTTTTATTTCTCGCTTTCTCTTTCTCTTTTTTTCTCTTTCCGTCTTGCTCTCTCCTTTTCCTATGTTTTTGTGTCTATTTCTTTTTATATCTTTTTCTCTCGGTCTATTTTTTCTCTCAGTATTCCTTCCCTTTCTTTTTCTCTATTTCGTTCTTCCCTTTGTACCTATCTTTTCCTTTTTATTTATGTGCTCGTTCTCTCGACCACTGCTGTTGTTGGATCTTACGCCGGACTAATCGGCGCTTGGGTTCCGGGAGCGTAGCGCAAGATGAAGAAGTGGACGAAGAGAGCGTGGGCCGGGTCATGATGCTGATTATTTTCTGTTTGCTTTGCATGGACTAACGGTCGAGTTAAACAGCCCCGATTTAAAAAAAAAGGGGATAGCGGATGTGGTACTGCAAGATGATTGCATGCTGGTAGTGCAGCATATTGTAAATTGTATGCGTGAACAAAGAGCGGGAGTAGAAAGAAAGATGTCGGTCCTGTCAACATTTTTCCTTGTGTTCCTGTTGTTTGTCCTTTCGT
Source organism: Rhipicephalus microplus (assembly GCF_043290135.1). Lineage (NCBI taxonomy): Eukaryota > Metazoa > Arthropoda > Arachnida > Ixodida > Ixodidae > Rhipicephalus > Rhipicephalus microplus. The sequence goes on along the minus strand of NC_134710.1, from coordinate 149,530,755 downwards.
ACTTCTTACAATATGATACAGCAACTTGGACGTAAAAATCTTTCGCATAGGGTACCACCTTTTTTTTTCCGTCATAAGAACGAAAACGGCTTTGACTTGTGGAGGATAAACTGTTTACATGCGAAGAATCGAAATTCGACCAATTTGGCCCAAAATACTACAAGTAAAGCACCCAAAGGTACGGCTGGAGATGATGTGTTTGTTCTTCCTAGATGAGAACTTTTGGACTCACTGATATAGGGCTGTATATATGTATATATGCTATTTGGTTTTCTAATTTTTTTGTAACAATCAAGTGGAAAAAGGTAGCCGTCGCCTAGTATAATGGTGACAAACACTTCATTTTTATTTTTTTTGTTTAAATATGTTCATGTTTTGTGTTATGTTTTATTTTAAGTATTTTAGCACTTTCCTTGTAATATTTACGGGAGTGGAGAAAATCATTCCAGCAGGTACAGTTTGAGGGAACGGCAAAGTGACTACGAAAATGCAAGCATAAATACGTGCATGAGTGAACACTTGATTACGTGTAGTTCATACAGAACTTGTTTTCCTATAAAGACGAAACTGTGTTTTGCGCGGTCACATTGTAAGAAAGATTTCTTATGTGCATGTGTGTGTGCTTGAAGAACTAAATCTTGCGAATTAAAAAAAAAAGGTATGAACGATTACTTACATCTTGTTTTCTGTACTGTTTACTGTGACCTCCGTGATGACCTCCATGATAGCCTCCAAGAGCAACAGCCACCAAGGCAAACAGAACGGTCGTAGTAAGCTGAAATTACAGTGTGACAAAACCAAGTTGCAGACCCAACAAATGGTTGCTCGTGCAAAGTATCTCTCTGAGCAAAGAGCACGTTATAATGTTCAAGAGCACTAAATTCAATAACTTAGTTATACTATGCTAATCATACTACGTTTAAAAATTACAACCAGTTGATGGAGTTTCATGGCATTCTTTATCCACCACTACAACAAAGCGGGTTTCTAGAGCACTAATAGAATGCGTGGCAGTAATTGCTACGCCATCGTCTGCTATGGCATTGCCGAATAATTAGAGAGAAATACAGCATTGGCATGATTATGTATGAAGTAGCAAACACATTTTCAATTACTAGAAGGTTGTTAACATTGTACCGGTTTTTAAAGGTTGCCCTAAATTGCCAGTGCCTAATTACAGGCCCACTTTCCTATCACTCATTTGTTGAAAGCTTCTTAAGGATGTTCTGAATTCCACCTTAATAAATAGCCTCACTTATGTTTTTTTAACCGTGGAGAACTCCGACTACAGAAAAAAATTGCATATGAAACCTTATATATTGAATTTGATCGTGATATAGCATCCGCGTTGGCCAACAAAGGGGAAATTCATTGTTTGTAGTTGGATTTTTAAAATTCACTTTTAAGGGTACTTCATTAAGTTCTGATGAAAAAAAAAAGGAAAATTGTAAACATTGACAAAGTCGTTTTGAGGTGGATTATGGACAACTCAACATGAAGAAGCTTATTTGAGGCGATTCATGTTCATGTTGGTAACTTCAGGGGTACACCAAAGCCTACTTCTCTTCCTTGTGTAAACTAATTATATTTCAGATGTAATCGAGAGTGGCATTGCATTGTTTATTGGTTATTGTATTTTTTATATACTAATTTGACTGATCGATCGGCTTCTATTAGGCTTCCGGAAAATTTCAGTCACGTAGGGACGTGGTGTAAAAATAATCACGTAGTACAAAATAACAATAAGTGTGTACCCATAAGCTTTACTGAAAGGATAAACAGTGTCGTGAATAAGTATGTTTTAAACAATAAAGTTGTTTGGAAAGACAAATACACGTATTTGGGCGTTATGTTTTCTGAAGGTGGCTGCGTCTGAACAAATGAAAAGCTGTTGTCAGGGCAGGAAAGGGTCTTGGCTTTCCGTGGCGAAACCTTGAAGGGACATCAAAAAGAAAAGCGATTTTTTGTGTGTTACAAAATCACAATTCCACAATTTCGAAAACGTCCCTCTTACCACGATAGCTAGAAAGCGCGCGCAGAGAAAATGTGGGCGGCGGCGCCACCTTGAAACTCCCGCACGAAACACCGGGACGTCATGGAGTTTGATGGCGTCTACTAGGTGCTACGTAGTTCCTAATTCGCTAAAATGAAATAAATTGTCATAAGAGGGAGCCATGGACCTTACAAAGCTTCAAAAAATTTCTTAGAGCAAAATTCACAAAATTACGTAAAATACACGTTGAATTGTTTGATGTCACTTGAGGAGAATACGGCGAGAAATTTTAAAATAAACCTTTAACTTTGATTTTGTCCTTCAATAATAAACTTATGAGGGCAAAATTCGCGACATTAGAGTTCTCGCAGTACAGTTTATGAATCTAAACCAATTCGTTATATTACTTTAGTTACCGTTTCAGCACGTGACGAAGAAAGTAAACAGAGCACGTTCCATGCCTATGTCAGACTGATACGGATTATGCCTGTCCTTCATGGGATCCGATTCACATATACAACAAAGTGATGGATAGATAGCGAACAACTGACAAGGAAATAGTGACAGACGCATATCTGAAAGTTGTGGAGACATGAATGGGTTCCTTCAGAAAATTTCTTTAATAGGCTGAAGACGTATACTTATTTTTTTTATTCACTTCAGCACGGGAATTAGTGTGGAAATCATTATAAAGTAAGACTATTCAAACTCAGGACCAATGTTTTTTAAAGTTAGTTTTATTGCCATAGCAATTATACGAACACTGTCGGTGGATTTTCACAGTCAGTGTCACCGTCATGTTCTGTATAAAGTTCAAATTTATAAAATAGCCGTGTGCATTGAATGCTCTAAGCGGTAGTAGTAAAAGTACGCAAGCGCTGGGAACGAACTAGGTTGAACCAGATATGAAACAATCCGGCCGTCTCTCGCACGAAAGGTGCGTGCCGTACTGGCCGTACTACCGTCCCGCGTGCGAGGCCTGCCATCGATGGCTTCTCGAGCAGAGAGGAGACGCCCTGCTCCTGTCTCATCGGGCACAGCAGCTTGAAGGCTGCGGGGGGGGGGGGTACAAACATCAGTAGACATTTCGTATACGTGCTGTGCTCCCCCCCCCCCCCCCACTTACTTGCTGACTTCACGTTGAGACGACAGACGACGCAAAAACAGCTTCGCTCCCTGGAGCGGTCGTATTCACTTTTTGAAAAGAATCTGCTACCACCAGATTCATATGGCCACAAGAGTGTGTATTCATTGTATAACTTTTTGTCGCAATAATGCCAGCATAGCCTTTGCGGGCGGTATTTAAAACAAACAAAGAGACAAACAAAAACTTACAAACAAACAAGTATCTGCAACAAATGTTTTATATACCTGCTTAGAGTGTCACCATTTTGATCTTATCTGACCTTGTATCCCAAGTATGCGTCCACAAATAATCCTACTCTGCTTAAAGAAGCTGGCCGCTGGGAAGACGTACAGGTGCAATTTTACCGCGAGTAAAACACAGCAACTGACATTCATTGAAGAAGTGTGTGCTACGACTCTGAGTCCCTGCATACTTAAAAAGCTGACGCAATATTCATGTATAACAGCCTATATATTGTCTGCATGTCTAAAACTTTTAATTGTCATATGGATACGGATCTTTCTGTTATGATGAAGAGAACCACTTTTTTTAGTGACGCACTTGCACTTAAATATGGATATTACTTGTTCTAAGTTTTGTTAGACTTCACCGCAGTACACCTGGCTAACACATCGGGGAGCATTAAAAATTTATTGGAAAGGTCAACCGAGTTCTAGCGAATCTTCTTTGGCTACGTCAAAAGTTGCTGCTAAGTGTATGTTGTAAATGTGCGTCTTGTTCGATGGAGGCACCTTCTCGGTGTTTACACCGGAAGTTTCTCGGAACTCGCCTGTTAAAAAAAAAAAATATATGTGGCATTTTTTAAGTACTGCCGTTGAGTTAGCTATTGCATTGCAGTAACCAATAAATGTCGGAAAGGGTAGTGACCAAGTTTTCTGGAGATGGATAATGCACCACTTTGTGAATTTACCATATTAAAAGAACAGCGAAACGTCCTTGTGTTCTTTCAGTTGTCCGAATAAGCTCCACCATAACATACTGGTGCTACAATATTACCAGCAAAAATTTCAGACGCAGTACAGGATTCAAATAAATTATGGCTAACGAGCCAACGAATATGGATCTGCAATGTAATCACTAAACAGTCAGGAAGGAGCCAGGGAAGAAGATTGTGCGGATGCCCACAAACGAGACCTAAGCAGTTATTGCGTGGAAGTAATTTTCAATGTACGTTTATGGTGGCGTTTACCTGTTTATCATGCGCTGGAGTGCATTAGGAAAGACTGTTATTTATTGAAGTCCAAGCGTACGTGTACCATTTCCACCTTCATAATTTGGAAGCATTGTCTCTCAATTATTCGGCTCCCACCGCTTATAAAAACACTAGAAGTTTTGCTGCAGATAAACTACTTTTTGATTTAGATTCTTTCAACGCACGAAATAGAACTCGGTAAAACTACGCAGATAAGCACACAATAACTTATTTGAAAAGATTGTCGTCAAATGCTTGGGCTCCACATTACCTCAACGCTAGTTTCCAGTAGCGAGGCTGCAGTAATTGATGATCTGTAGAGTAGCGTATAACATATCAATAAAAAAATCTCAGTGCGACAATAAGAACAAAGCGTCTAAACACAATGCACAGGAGTAGGAAGAGGAGAAAAAGGAAGAGCTTGCAAGGAAGGTCTTACTTGTAGTTAAATTGAATATTTTTCGTATATTTGCTATTTCATTTCTTTATTTTTGGTTTTAACTTTCATAGATTACCTAAAATAACATTTACCAGTCTCTACGTTGCATTCTTGGCCAATCCCCCAATGTGGGTACGTGCCATGTATCTAGAATAGCAAAGCAAAGCAAAGCAAAAGGCATTGAGGTTAGCCAGTTCTCAGACCGGCTGCCTAGCTTGAGCTGGGGAGGGGGATGAGAGAAGTTAAAGATGACAGAAGAGAGATGTTCAAAAATTAAAAGCAGAAGAAAAAAGCAATAAAAGAAACAATAATGGACGTCATCCTAATTTACGTTTATGTCCTGGAATAAGTGATCAAATTAAATATGCTTTTCTAAGATCAATGATTCATCAAACTAAGTTAGAGCGGATACCGAAAACCGACTTAGAGAGAAGGGTGCGTTATCCACGTACATAAACATCAAGTGGAAAAACTGCGGGCTCTTTCTGCGTCGCATTCTCCTGGTGTGTCATTAATTATTCACAGTGCAGAACAAAAATCTTCTTTACGTGGTTTCGCGCCATCTAACTCGTGGAAAATTTTCCAGCTCCTTAGCATTACCAAATTCTCAGCTATTCTTGATACGGCGCTCATGTCTTTAACACATATTATTTAACTCTGATATTTCCACAACGTAATAATGTTTTAACCATCTGTTACCTTCTTTACGCGTAACGTTCCCCGCCCAACTTTATTTTTGGCCATCTTAACGTCAAATAAAAAACTGCCTTCATTTTTTTCTTCTTCTCACTACTACTGGCTGGGGACCATGGCCACCATACAACTCCACTCAATTATGAAGTTGCGACCGTACTGACAGACCTAGAATTTCGCTTTAATTTTTGCATTGAGAAGGTTCATACGTGTAGGGCTTTGCTGCACAGGCTTTCTGTGTAAGCTCCACCCACGCAGTTGTCTTAACGAGGTATGACAGCTGAGGGTGTTTCTGGATGCGTATTCCGATTGCCCTTGCCTCATGGGATAGACCAAATTTAGAGTTCCGCTTTTATCAATCCATCATATGGAGAATCATAATCACAGAGGCAAAATTTTGTCGCCTCCAGAAAATTGAAAATAAATTTGTACCAAAATGATTTCGCAATCAGGCACGCTTTGTCGTACGCTTGTATTCCAGCAGAGATGCACGAGGACATCGCACCAATTCGGAGCATAGAAGTGCAGAGCTCGTCAACGTAGGCCGATTCTTGACAAGCTTTGCACTTGGATGAAGGAAATAAAACCTGTCAGCGCGTCCTGAAATGACTCACGAACAAACACAGAAAGCTATTCCAGGATGTCATCCATTTCCCTCAGTACTGAAGTCGTTGTGCAAGAGTGGCGTTGTTCGGTAAATGTGCGACACCGAGGAAAATTCCTGCCTGGGACGTAGTGCGAGCGAAGTATCTCAGTGGTGCCTTACGTATATACGAGAGCGGCGGAAGTGGCTCCGTCGCTGCGGAAGGCTGGCGAGCAAAAGCGCGCCTGACTGCGCGGCAGTGTCCGTTCTCTCACCTGACTGACCATGCTTGCAATGTCCACAGTGGCTGGTGCGGATGAATTGGCACGGCGCGCTGTCCGGCTTTTATAGCTGTCCCAGTAAGCTGTGGCTCGCCCTTTCCAAAAGTCATTGAATCGTTACGAATTCTCTTTTGTCAGTTGCTGATTTCGGAAGAGTGACCGAGTCGCTACTACTAAACTCACTGCACCACCGGGCTCTGATGTGACGTCATTGAATGTCCACTTCTCAAGAAGGCTTTTCCTGAAAACGTCGACATAACTTATGCGGGAATTTCTGACCACTTGTGTCTAGATTTGCTATGTTTGTAGTCTGCTGGAGCTTGCCGACTCTCTCCAAATTCTTCAGCATTCTTTTGGCTGCATAGTTGGCCATTGAGCCACGTATAGTGCAGACGACGCCTAGTTTACCTGTAGAGTTGTTTTCCATCAGCAGATGAACATCGCCTTGCGAGAGCAGGATGGATGGGGAGGAGGTGAGGCTTATGTGAACAAAAGATACAAGAAAATGATGGCCACTTTTGAAGGAGAGAAAAAAGAAAAGCTGCAATAATTTTTTGGTAGGTAAGGCAAACAAAATTCAGTCCAGGTGTTCAACAACAGTGTTATGCAGTGTCACTGATTTAAAAAAAATTCTTTATTTTAGCAATATTTCACTCAATAAGCATATTTGTCCAAATTAGTGGAAGCATTTTCCACATCAGAATGCGCATCGCTTGTCCTGAGCCGTTATTTACGGATGTAGATATTGCCACGCTGCTTTCCTCAAGTTTTGTTATCACCCCGTTACACTACGCTAAGCGCAAACCGCGCCTAGGATGTTCCAGAGGCTTCGAGACTGTAGTGGATCGTTTTGTTAAGATTACGCCCACTTCGTGAACAATACAGGTTATTCGAGAACCTACGTCGCCGCAAGCGATAATGCTAGAATATTCGATGGCAAGGGTATAAATTCCGACATGATTCACCGCTTGTCAGTTGATCGACGGCCGACGCTCTGCCCGCTGCTACCAGTGCTAGTGTCTCGCTGTAATCTAACTTTCCTTTTACGTGGCCGCAAGTTCGGTGCGAATGAACAGTTTATTATTCGACCAGCAGTTTTCTCCTTTCATTCACGTCACGACCCCGTAACATTTGGTGGAGGTGCTTCCGTACATGTACCGAAGGCCCTCCACCCCGCCAACCTCAACCTGCGAGCAAGCCGCCGCCAACAAGAGCTACCTCCGGAGTATGGGGTTCTACCCAATAACAGTCGCAAGCCGAAGGCCACCACCACTACTGAATGAACTATGACAGCCCCTGTATTAACGCCCGCCATAGTTGTAATGCAGCAGCCAAAGCAGCCACCCATCTTCCAAGGATCTTCATTTGAAGAAACGGAGACCTGGCCCGAGACGTACGACCGAGTAGCAGCCTTGAACCAGAACACCTACTATTTTAGAGAACGGAAACTGTATCTTTGGGCTGTTGTACCAAAATAACATGCAAATAGGTAGCGGCGGCGTACTGAACTGCAGCACCGCGAGGCGAGATGGCGCTGGTAGTACTATCATCATAATTAAACAGACGCATTTTTCGCTGCAGGTGGGGCATAGAGCTAATATACGACCCGTATAAACAGTTTATTATTGGACCTGCAGTTTTCTCCCTTCATGCACGTCACGACCCCGCGACAATATTGACTCTGAAATATATTGTCTCACCTTCTCTGAAGGCTTGGCTCGTTTCTGACAGAATTGTTGTATTTCGTTTTTATTTATTCACGGCGCATACCCACTGTGGAATATTATTCTGGTTTTATCATTATCATCATCAGTCAGACTATGCCCACTGCAAGGCAAAAGCCTCTTCCATGTTACGCCAGCCAACCCGGTCCTATGATATAGGCTGGCATGTTATACCCGCTGACTTTTTAATCTAATCTGTCCGCCTTACTGTCTGTCTACCCCTCAAACGTTTGCTTTATTTTTGAATCTAGTCATTTACCCTTTCTAACCAGCAGGTTTTTGCCTGTGCACTACATGCCCGGACCAGGCCTATTTCTTCTTGATTTCGTGCAACATGTCCTTAACACCCATTTGTTTCCTGACCCACCCTCCTCCGTTTCTGTCTCTTAAGGTTACTGCATCACTTTTATTTCCAGTGCTCACTCTGTCGCCCTGAATTCAAGTTGAACCCTCTTTTTAAGCAACCAGATTTTCGCTCCATAGGTATTGGTAAGGTTCAGCTATTGTATAACTTCTATACCTTCTCCTTGACGGATAAGGGTACGGCAATGTTAATTATGCAAGAATGCTTGCCGAATGGGCTCCACCCTATGCTTATTCTTCTAGTTATTTCTGTCCTATGGTGCCGCTACACGATTACGACTTTTCCGAAGGTGTATTCCTTTATAACTTCCACTGCACTACCTATCGCAAAGCGTATTCTCTTCCGGGACTGTCGCCAATGCATTTTTATCCCAATGCTATTCATCTCGAGCTAACAGGGTTTTTTTCAGGGCCCTAGATTGTGAAACGCTGATGATATGAGTTCACAGAGAGTACCTAAGTCACCTTCGATTCGCTGATGACATCGCATTGATGAGGAACTCAGGAGACTAATGGTAACTCGTGATTGCTGATTTGGATAAGGAAAGTAGAAGTGTAAGTCTGATGATAAATATGCAGAAAACTGAAGTCAGGTTTCGGTTCATGTTAAACAGTAGCTAATTTGATTCCGAGATCAGCACATTTTGAAAAAAAAATGAATGAAAAATAGCTTCCCGACAATTTCGTGCAGTAATCACTTGAGTCTATTATTGATTCCTTGATGGCTGAGCTATCATTCCAGTGGTAGCATTATGGCGAACAGTTTCTCAATCAATAACTGGTGTTCTGTGTGTCAAGATGGCGATATAAGCCGCAGTGAGGATGCGGTTTTGACAACCGGGTGGTACGTAAAATACACTAGAATCAATGTACGTTGGTGTTCTCTTATTTTGCCTCTACTGCAGTGCGGCCGCCGTAGCAGGGAATAGAATTTGAGTCCTGGAAATAAGCAGCATGACCTTTTACCTTGAAGGCTACTACGGCGGTACTTAAGTGATGGTAAAGAAGAAACAGCCAGACGAAAAGGAAAGGTGGGGATGTTAATCTGTCTAGAAGGACTTGTGTGCTACCCTAAACAAGGAAAAGGGATTGGGGCCCCGCCACGGTGGTCTAGTGGCTAAGGTACTCTGCTGCTGACCCGCAGGTCGCAGGATTGAATCCCGCCGGCGACGGCTGCATTTCCGATGGAGGCGGAAATGTTGTAGGCCCATGTGCTCAGATTTGGGTGCACGTTAAAGAACCCCAGGTGGTCGAAATTCCCGGAGCCCTCCACTACGGCGTCTCTCATAATCGTATGGTGGTTTTGGGACGTTCCACCCCACATATCAATTGATTAAAAAAGGTTGAGGAGTTGTAATGATGGAAAAAGAAAGAAGAGAGCACGCACACAGAAAGGCAAACTTCGCAGCCATCATAACAGCGATAGTCTATAATCACCGGTGCAAGTTTGTTGCCTTCAAGATGTTGAGCACCTTCTTCGTCGCCTTCACCCACGATGACCTCTACGGTCGACATTCCAGAATGGTTTCTGTCGTCATCGATCTCTGGTCTACGCGAGCTGAAACATAAAAACCTAAATGCGCTTGTTATGCACGAAAGAATGTTTCGCACTGAAATGAGCTTCGACACGTTAACGTTAATAGCTCACCTGGCGGAATGCACTTCAATGTTTTGAAAACGTGGGGAGGTTGAAAGTCTTTTCCTTTGAGACGACGGCCACAGAAACAAAATAGCATCCCCTCTCCCCTCCATTCCATTGTATACAGTCCGATTGTTTGCGTGCGTACAATGACCCGGTTATGTTCTGCTGCACATGCTTTGTTTATATGGTGTCATTCAAGTGGCAGTTCAAGGTTGCATGTTGTTTGCATATCTTTTGTTGTTCAGAACGTGGTACAATTTTGCTGGGAAGTGAATCCAGCCCCGAACTACCCACAGCTTGACACGCACAAAACTTCTGCTCGTTAACATAGGCAGGAGTTAATGAAAATGAGCAATTTATCCAAATTGAGTGGAATTGCATTGGCATTGTCGAAGAAAGTGGACCTAAAGTGTGTCCGCTCAAAGCAGTCGGATTTCTGAAGAAAAAAAAAGTTTGAACGGAAGCGCTAAAATTTTCTTCCCGAAATTCCCACGAAATCTACTTGATTACTGGTAAAATAAAACCTGCCGTTTGTTGTGGTTTTGCCTTCGTTTTAAAACAAGCCTCACTTCATTGTCTATATCTCTTGAACGTGTCGTAAAGAATGCGTGAGGTACATCTATTCGAAAGCATTATATTGAGTTACCTTTGCATAAACTTTTTGCACTGGTACATGACATACCTAAGTTAGGGCCAATAATCTGCCGGACAATTAGTAAAACTTTTCGTCCATCCATTACCGTTAGTATGAACTCTAATAGCTTGTAAGGCCTCTCAACGCCGAGTTGAGCATTTCGCAAGCGCTGAACCAGAAGCATCGGTGAAAAATTTCGGGGCCGCTTTGCACTAATATTTAACAACAAAATAAGGATGATTTTAAAACGCGTTTCGAAACGCTCTTTAGATTCTTGCCGATTCATGCACCTAGCCGAGAACTGCTCAGATGCCCCGGGGAGAATTTTTCACTTGTAAAGGGCTTCTCTTGATCTGTATGATTGCGGAACTCGTGCTTGAGTCCAGACCAACAATTCAGACGTCTGTTAATTCAGAAGCAAGAAGGCTTTCAAAACGCAATAAAAATTGCTAGATATTTCGATTTGCGTGTGTAAAGACAGTTGCTGGGACTTGCGTGTAGTAAATTATTACTACGTAAATATAGTAATTCTGCTTTAGAGCCAGAGCGTTAAAGAACCAGTTTCGCAGAAATACCATTGTCAGCGTTGGCGTCGTTGGTTGCGAGCGGAAAATTGGTGTGGTCGAAGTGTGAAAATTCGAGATAAATTAACATAATTATTTGATAAAATATTTTCGTCTCAAGTGGGAATCAAACACACGTATTTTGCGGTGCAAGCAGACGTTCTGATATGAAGCTTTGCAGTGTTTGAGTATGCTTCACAAGAAAGCTATTAAATTGTCATATAATAGGCTGAGTCTCCTTAACACATGTAATAATGCGTGAATGAACGATAGAAGCGTACCAGGCGTCAGAACAAACGAATCGCGCGACGAACGGATGGCCCTAAGCTGCGCGGTACAAAGTGTGCATCTGCGCAACTGCGCATGGCCCCTTAGCGACGTGTAGTGGCTCCTCCACCCTTTCACATCAAGAATGATGACGTAGCAGGCACTTAGTGACTGCACATCCAGTAGACATGCTTGAATAATTTGAAACGGCCAACGTTGCACAAACGTACCTTTCATTGCAGCATGGTGGAAGGCGATGCGCATGAAACCCGATTATGCTATCATGTGCAGGTCTTGCAAAACGCGAAGTTCAATGATTTACCATATATATGTGACGTAAGAAGGCAGAGATGGTTAGGAGAAGTAGATGAGGAAGAGGTGAGAATGGAATAAACATGGCGTATGAGCCACGCCACGTCTCCCAGTCATCATAGCGTCACACGTGTCGACAGGATGAAGACCTGGCCGCCGCTCATCAGCCTCACATCATTCACGAAACAACCGGCAATATGCCTCAACTGAATATCGACCACAGAAGAGGTGATCTCAGCCGCATGCAATTACCGGCATCATGACAGAACCATCGACTGACCTTCCCATCTCCAAGTACACCGGAGCAGAGGACGACGGACCTGTACAGGACTGGTTCGACCTGTTCGAGCTCCATGCTACCGCTGCATCATGGTCGGAACGGGAGATGATCATCAACTTTACCGACTACATCTCCGGTGAGACTTTCAGATTCTACCTCACCCACATATTTCAAAACGACGAGTCATGGGAAAATATCAAAAAATAAATGATCGTTTGGTTTAAAAAATACAATGATGACTATGACGAAGATTCGCTTATAACCGACTATCCACAGACAACTGCGCTAGGTCGCCGCAGTCAAAAGCACTGCTTGCGCATTGGGACACCAAAAATGAATCGGCCTTTGAAACAAGAACAATTAAAGCACCCTCTCAATGAATGGCACCTAGATCTGTTTGCAGGAAGAGTGTACCCCCCACCGCATCGCGTTTTGCAACTGTCCGATCGAAAACCAGCTTTTACGTCATCACTGCACCGTAGCACTCACATTAGGGAGCCACCCTGTGTACAGTACTTTCCGTCTCGCGCACTTCGATCACCTCCTACTTTTCCATCGCTTGACTCTTCAGTTGCTCACAGAGCTCACTTCGCATCTCACATGCTTACTACGGTTGATATAGAGGTGAGGGACCCGGAAGATACTCAGCCTGGCTCTGGCCCTTTTGTGCAGATGCATGCATCAGACAGATTAACTCGTTAGTTACACAGAAAGACAAACATTTCCGACTGAAATCTGACCAAACTACGCCTGCTGCGGTGTCACCATCCAGTGCACGGACACCTGGGAGTGTTAACAACACAGGAGGCTCGGAAGCATCAAATCGCACACGTTGCCGAGAGCCAGAAGCGTCCATTAGGAACAGCGTCACAAGAGCCTCCGAAGAGTCTCCAGTAAATTCGAGCACACAACCTTCATTACCCGAAATGCAGCATAACAGTCCACTGACTACTATCTGCCTGCTGGACGCCACATCAAGTTGCCCAGAAAATCAGTGCCATGGTCATAAACGGCTGCCAGCTCAGCTCCTTCCACATCAACACCATCAATGCCAGCAGAAGCAAGCCCAAGAACAACAGAGTCTCCATGGGCTACACCAGCAAGGACGACTACGAACGGAAAAATCTTTGGAAGAACACTCGAGGATTGAACAGGGGCGTCTACAAGCGGGTCAAGTGAAGCGACGACAAATTAAATATGTCTTGCTTAAGACAAACAAGTTTCTGATTCAAGACATTTTCGCAAAAAGGAACATCGCACAAGTTTTCTCCAGAAGAGATCAAGATTCAGTCTACAATCAAAGCTGTTCAAACAACAGGACACAAAGCGACGAAGAAGGCGCAAAACCACACCCTGTATTACGGAAAGACGCAGAAATCACCGCTTCAGCCTTGGTCAACAAACACACCGACGGGTGGCACTGCATGTGTACCAATCAAGGCAAAGAGCACGACGCCTACACAAATCATGCTGCTGGTTCTCCAAAGCCTTCACACCACGTTCATTCTTTGCAAGTATACAATCAGTTTCATCATCTGCAGTTTCCACGTTCAAGGTGTACTTGTGTTTTCCAATACGCAACAGTCAGCCTCGCCCACCAGAACTCCAGCACTTACCGGACTGCTGCACTCTCCTGTGAAGCTAAAGTGTGTTTACGGAGACTTCCTGGGACATGGAACGATCTTCCCTTTTTTGACAGTGTTCACTTTTAAGCCGTGCATGTTCAGTTTTTAATTTCTGTTCGTCTGACGCGACTTTTATCGGGAGGAGGAGGAATCCTGTGACGTAAGAAGGCAGAGATGGTTAGAAGTAGATGAGGAAGAGGTGAGAATGGAATAAACACGGCGTATGAGCCACGCCACGTCTTCCAGTCGTCATAGCTAGCGTCATATATATATATATATATATATATATATATATATATATATATATATCGTCGTGTATAAGTCGCGTTCATATATATATATATATATATATATATATATATATATATATATATATATATATATATATATATGAACGCGACTTGTTGCAATAGCTGAACAGTGCGGTTCTTGCTGAGGCTACAGCCATGTTGACGCAACCGTTAATCGCTACTGCACTTGCCATGTCTGGAGCATCTTGCTGTCACGCTACCTTTCGTACTGCGTATTAGGCAAACAGCAAGCCCCAACTGATTTCACGCTGGCGGAGCAGGCAGAGAGACCACGTGCACAGTCGTCAAACAACGCTTGACCGGGTGCAGTGAACGCCGTGCAACGAAGCGTCACATGTTCTAGCGTCCTCGTCCGCCCATGCTGGCGGAACAGGTTCGACGTGGCGAGGCGAAAGCGAGCATCAGGATAAACCAGCGAACTCAATAATGACCTTCTTTAAGGTTTTACAAGCCTACTAAACAGGTGTGCTTTGCGTGCTCCGCTTGCATGCTCTGCACGTCGCTGGTAACACGCATGCTGCGACATGCACGAACATTAAAAAAAAAATATGAAGCATTTTTTGCCTACTGCAAGCACTTTTAGTATCTATCTATCTATCTATCTATCTATCTATCTATCTATCTATCTATCTATCTATCTATCTATCTATCTATCTATCTATCTATCTATCTATCTATCTATCTATCTATCTATCTATCTATCTATCTATCTATCTATCTATCTATCTATCTATCTATCTATCTATCTATCTATCTATCTATCTATCTATCTATCTCCAGAAGAGTTCTCTGGTGATCACCCCCTTAACTCGGCGTGAACCAAATTTAGTATGGGAGGGTAAGGTGGTTTGACCAATATGAGGGGCTGGTACGAACGTGAATAATGTGACAATCCCGTCGCGTACGTTCTCAAGACACAGGTACGTTGGTATGTACCGCAGGTAATTGACACTTAATATCTATCCAGGAATGAGGAGAACACACACTTGGGCAATTTTTCGCGCTGTCGTTAAGAAAAACCTGACATCAGCAACGTGACCTCACGACTACAAAGAAGAAATGTCAGGGTCCCACAAAGGATCATATCCAAACAATTTATCACAAAGTCATGCCAGGGGTCGGAACTAGTTTTCAAACATACACTAATGTTCGTGAAACGTAAATTGTCGTTGCAGTGCTGGCTATCCAATTTTATTAACACTGCATATGTACTTCTATGATATTGACGTCGGGTTATTGTCAATTGTAGTTGGGTGCCATGCGCTGAAGTTGATTTATGTAGCAGTATGTAGGGCTACAATCCTCGCGAGCATCAGTGCTTCCTATCAGCTTATCGCTTCTATTGTAATACTCATGGTTCTGTTGGCATTGTTGCGCAAGGGCAAAGAACTGCATGGTTATTTAACATCTGCAACTCTTCAACATATGGCTGTACGTGCAAGATTTGTGCATATATTTCGCGTCATTTCATGACGTGTCACCAAATAAAAACCACATGCTTCGGAGAACATCGATTCCCAAAGTACGTGAGATTTTCCGAATTTATTTTCGTGCTTAGTGGTACGGTTTTGGTGGAGTTTTTGGATACCGTAACCCTGATAATATTAGATGGGGTTTTACGTCCCAAAGGCATGATATGCTCATGAAAAAGACCGTAGTGCACGGCTCAAATGATTTTTGACCACCTTGTGCTCATTGGTGCGCACCTATAAATCTAAACACGTGGATCTTGGCGATTTCGCCGCCGTCTCAAATGTAACCGCCACGGCTGAGATTCGATCAGATGACTTGCACGTCAGCAGTAAAGCATCATATTGTTACGGGGAAAAGGCAGCATTTACCTTGAGGCCACGACCAAAGTCTGGTTTTCCAACCACGAGGAAGAAATCACGAGTTGCGATTTTTGCAAACACAAACTCATCGACCTCTTTGGCAAGCCCATTGGACGTCATCGTTTGGCGCAGAAAGAACTCGCGTGCCGACTGCAGTCCTGCATCGAGTCATACGTGACATACATTCAGGATGTGTTCGCCCTCTGCCGCACGGTTGACGACAAAATTCCGGAATCCTAAAAGGTTGCGCACATCCTCAAAGGAATCGCGGATGATGCCTTCACTCTCCTTGTGTTCCGCAACTCTTAGACAGTGGACGACGTCAGTAACGAATGCCGACGCTTTGAATAGGCGAAAAGTCGTCGTATTACTTCCCACTTTTCGTGTATTCTCGACACGGCTGCCACGTCTACCTGCGAAGACGCCCGTCTCCCTTCTGCCGCTGCTACTTCCGACAATATTGTGCGCATTGTCCGCCGTGAAATCGAGGCCATCTCCTATTGTTCATCATACCCGTGCCACTGACGATCCTTTAAAAATTTCTTTAATACAGACCGTTGTCCGCCAGGAACTGACCAACGCCGGACTACAGACGCTCTGTCCTGTTAGCAGACCTGTCCAATTACCTAGTGTACCTGATATGCGCCGTGGTCCGTACAACTGTCCACGTTACCGGAACTCGGCTGAATGGCGAACCTCCGATGATAGACCTATCTGCTTCTGCTGCGGACGAGTCGACCACATTTCATGTCATTGCCGTAGTTCCTGGAATCGGCATTCATGGTCGCACTACGCCAATACCCGGCACCTCCACCAAAATGTTACGGGGAAGAGGCGTCGGAGAAATATGCTTACTATCGATTTAACAAGCAGGCATAAAAGATGGAACCCAGTCTGCACGAGAGCTCCGACATCGTTTTCTTCCTTATCGAGTTTCGAGTTATCCGTGGAGCCCCGTAGCAATATGCACTAGACCAGCGTGGCCAGTATACCGTGACATCTGACAATGTTTCCTACGTGCGCCATTTAATTCTCGCGATGTTTCCAGTCTATGTGTTTCGGTGTGTTTTAAAATAATAGGGATGAAGAATGGGCTTGTCGTGCAGCCTGCTATTTTGCAAAACCATAATTTCCCCACTGCTATTTAGTCGTTATACAAGGAATGAATCACTGGGACCTGCTAATTTGTTCTATTTGTCATGTGTACACAAAAAATTCACATTGCAGGTGCATGTTCGTCAATAAAAAGTAATATATTTTAAATTTAGGAATAAATTGTTAATGAAAACATAAAAAATTTGTACCTACATGCTGTTTTTGTCTTTTATGCCGAGTCCATTTATGTAAATTGTGTCTTTTTTTAGGTTTGATTTGTTTTTTGTTTAACGACAGCCGAAGCACAGGAAGAAAACTGGCTGGAGCAGAGTTTCACTTTGTTGGGGTATCTATACCACACATCGTGCTACAAACTTATTGCCCTTCTCACTGGAGGCTAGACTTATACGGCTGCTTTAACAGCCACATACTCTCAAGTGACCAATTTAGAATTATGTTGATTCACTGGTGCTTCTGGTACAAACGTAACGTTATGCGATGCTTGGAAACGTTCCTCTTTGCTCCAACGGAGCAGAGTTTTCACTTGTCTTGAACTATTGTCCGCTCAGGTTACCCGGTTCTACCGCACTAGACTGCCACTCTGCGGGCTGAAGTTATGTGTGTGCATATGTGTTTCCTCTCTATTTCACTTTCTTGACTGTTCTTTCAATCTTCCCCATCTCCTCCCGCTATGTAGGGTAACATACCGGTTATGCCCACTGGTTAACATCCCTGCCTTTCCTCTCTCTCGTTTTCCTTCCGGTTTTGAATGTAGGTGAAAACATTGGTCGTGTTGCCTTTCTTCTCTCTCTCTCTTCTGTGAATATAACGAACGGTATTCTTGAAGACGTTGAGAATTTATATACCTTTATGCAATGGTAGCTCACGTTTGAATGTGACCCCGCAGTCGAGTGATGTTCGTTTTGACTAATAAGTTAGTTAAATATATAAACGGTGCTATTAACAACTATTAGCAGGTGGTCATGGGTGAAAAAAAAAAGAACATGTCTTTAGAGCTTTCTAGGTGCCCCTTGGAACTCTCAAGCATGGCGTGAAGGCGGCCTTTCTTTCGAACACGTGGCTTTCCACACAGCCGCATTAGCCCTAAGTGGCCTGCTTGTCGCTTTCCGCATGACGAGACGCGGTGCTTACGTGTGCGGCTCAGGAGCACGGACGGCGAAACAAAGAGCAAATGCCTTCTGAATTATGGGTCTCGTTCACGCGCATTTCTATACTAGACGGAGCCTTCGTTTAAAGCACACGCGCAAAACGCGCCGAGTGTCCCGGAAATCCGAGGACTCGCTCTGAAAAGCAAGAGTTGTGGTCTCCCTTCGGACGCCTTCTACGAGACCGCACAAATGCGGCGATAAAAGTCGCGAACGCCGGCGTCTGAACGGCTTTTGTTCTCTGGCAACGGTTGACAGAGCGCCGCCTTCAGACGACCGCCTCAGTCCAGGTCTTCGCGTCACAGAGTTGTTATACAAACACGGCCGCGCTGCGCTCACTCCCCCCCCTCTCTCCTGAGTTCTCTTAACCAGGAAGTGAGTGGCGCCTTCCGTTGTCGATCGCCTAAGATTCACCTTCGGTAGCGGCTTGTTCGAACGCCAATGTGTTCACAGACCACGCTCATCTTGACTTACAGTTTTAGTTCAGCCTTAATTTGTAGGCGTCGTTCCATCGAAGGCTGAGCAAACGTGCCCGCGCATCTGTGCATTGACTGATGACAATGTAAACTGCTCTCGTGTTAATGTTTACAAAGCATTACGCGAGATCGTTTGGCGGATGTCTTGACTTTTTTACTGTGCTGAAATTTGTTAATTCTGCCTAAGCAGATTTTAAACGACACTAATGTGTCCGTGCAACATCCTCTGTGGTATATTTGTAACGAAAGGAAGATTGTGTCAAAAATGTGGAAAGGTCGGTTAACCAATTGAAGATGTCACTGATTAAAACCAGTTTTGCTAGTGGCGGCGTCTCCGAAATATTGTGGCTGAGTTTAACTGCTGAAAGTGATCAATAAACTGTAATGTGTAAAAGAGCTTATAAATGTAAAAAGTATGTATAACCTCTGCCATGCGTTTTCGAGCGTAACAATCATATGTCCGTACAACTATAGCGAGACTTGGAGGATCATACCAGGCGACCCATGCGATGATTACACACTGATGTCCACAGCAGTAAGGCACTTCCTTTAAAACCCGACTTCCTTACTTGTGCAGGCGCCAACTTTGAAGATAAACCTAACCCCAGAAAAAATACCATTGAAGAGTTAACATTAATGAATACCTTAAGAGATTATTTTAATGTTCTTTATTAAAGTAATTAAAGAAACGCCGATGCAAGTTTATCGTATTCAGCTGGAGAAGCTGCAGGTGATTTATCTGCCACAAGACAATTGTTTGCATGGTAATGCAAAGAAATTTATTTATTTGTATAAGGAAACACTGTAGTGAACTTTGTAGTTTTCATTGTACCACATTAAAATATGCTTCAATTGGAAAAAATGGTCATAAGCTATAGAAAGCAAGGAAAGTGTCATGATAACCTTTCTGTATGCATTTAAAAATTGGCATTAAGTTTGAAACAACTGGAGCTCAAATTATAATCAACCTGGAGCAAATTTATTCAAGTTGAATCAAACCAGAGTACACTTCTTCGTTCAGATTATTTGATTACGGACAATTCACCGAAAAACATAAGTCACTCTCGTTGGATTTCGACGGATTTCCGCACACATATAACCGCCACAGGGTTACATATCGCGCTTTTTGGTACCACATGTATTAAATAAATGACAAACAGGTACCACAGGTGACCCATTTTAGTCCTACTTGTTTCATCCCTATGGTTCTGATGCTTTGTATCCGCCGAGTATAGATATTTCTGGGATATTTCTTGCATTCGTGAATGGAATAGCTTATCTTATAGTATTGTTATATTACACTCGGCTAATAGAATGTTTATTGCGTTATGACTGAATTTTCAATTTTCACTGACTGTTCCTTTTTTATGCCTTTTCGCTGAACCATATACACATGACAAGTCAGCTTGAGATCATGTTTTCTGCTTGTTCAGCGTATTTGTTTGAACAATCATAAATTATACTATTTTTTTTGCACCATCGTATTGCTGCGCGTCGAATGTGACAGTCAGAGGACGCTTTCAAGTGAACGTTCGAGATTTTGTTTGTCTGCAGCCCACGACATCGTTTTCTCTATATGATCATAACGAAGGTAAACGGGACGTAGATTAGATTGAATTCAGCTACTTCTTTAGTCTTAATAATGCTCCTAATCTAAGCAAGCTTTATGATGAGGAATCCCCGAAGCCCAAAGTTGGGTTTCTTTTTTGTCAACTACCACGAGAAAAGGTCTCTGGCTTCCTGCTTACTTCGGTATCTTGAGGCTCTTCTGATGAGTTGCAGTTCACATCCACTTGTTTCTTGATGGTAATAGCTGTTCAGTGGATAATTGATTTGCCACATTTCTGCTCTAATTTTTTAAAGACAGTTTGTCTTACTTATAAATGTTATCATGCAAGTGTACAAGGCAATTTCGTGCCATGTATATATACACCTTTTCAAAAAAACTAAGTAGACATTCATTCACAATCACTCCTAAGCATTTCAATGCTTTCATAATGGACTTCCACGTCTCTTTGTTTAACGTAAAGGGTCCCTAATGAAAAGTATTCAAGAGTGACTGATGCTCAGCTGGCGTTTTGCCACAAATGATTTGGTGCTCGCATACGTACCCCACGCTTATTGGAGTTGTCAGAATTCTGTCTCATAATGTTAAGGAGCTCAGCCAATGACTAATGAACAATCTGCTAAGCTGCCTCATGAAGGTCACCCACTACGCGACACTTGCGAGCTCAAACTACGATAATTAACTAGAAGTTTGACAAGCCTCGAGAAACACTGACCTGCCCCAAGTTTTTCTGGGCCGTGTCTGGCTATCCGGAGGTCAGTAAACGTGTCTGATTATATCCGGTCAAGGCGAACACTCAGATCACCGTTCCGTTGAACTTGTTGAGACGTTGCCTAAAGGGCAAGGCATCTGCCGAGCCACGTCAAGAGTGATGAGACGCACGTACACGTGTGAGCATATGGTACATGTATTTACACATTTCACACATCAAGCACAAGGAGGGAACAATACAAATACTCGATATCACAAGGAACACAAAGTGGGTAACAGCAGCGAACAGGAGAAGGCGTTTCTAAGGTCCGTTTACATTACGACATGGGCGAGCACTGGCAGTCTTCTCCACCTTGCAGATTACACGTCATTGCTTTGTCGAAGAGCAACTTGAGAAGAGAAAAGGGGAGGAGGATGTAAACACGGAAGTAAGTCTGAAAAAAAAAGAAATTAGGGATTCATTTCAGTCTGGACGAGTTGATTTGCAGTACTGCTAGACAGCACATATTCTTGCACAGTGACCCTGCGTTCAAAATGAAGGCTGACAGAAGAGACACCGTTTTAGAATTTTTTTCTAAAGTTAATGTTCTACTGAAGTTGAATACTTAACGAGACTGTGCCTTTTCATGCCACAGTTTATAAACAGCAGTTTTCTTGTGGATTGTTCAAGACGCACGTTTTTATACGAGACAATTTTTTCCGCTAATATTCGTGCCCGCTTTCTGAAATGCAGATACCACTTATTTCGAACCAGTAACTACTGCTGGTTATTGGTATTATAATTTATTGTGAAGGTTGTATGTCCTACAATGCAGCAAAACTATGTTCATTGATGTTCACTGGTTTATGCACTGTAATATTTGTGTTAGAATTCAAATATTGCACTGTATGTTTCATGGGCTTGTTGTGCAGTGTTAAGCTTCCAAGTGAATTGTTCTATGGTTACGAGGGTTTTCACATAGCTTCGCCTAAAGTAAACACATTGAAACAAACTAACACAAAAACAAGCAAACTTCGTGTGCATAATGTATGAAATACCTGAATTTCGAAGAAATGCCACATTTCTAAATTTGCTGCAAGAAATCAACAACACGCTATGTAAAACATGTGTGGTACAAATAGTATCGGCAGTTGTGTTATGTTGGGATGCGTGAAATCTAGTCCCGCAAATGTTGGGGCAAGTAAACTCAATGAGAAGAGGCTCCGTATTGAGATTGCAGCATTTTCAAGATGAGCGGAATACATCTGAGGATGCTAAAGTTGTTGCACGATACGATGAAGCACACTCAAGCCTTCACCTGAAACATTTTGTTTCATCGAGACCACTGTTTGCTTGTGCATATTTTGTGAAACTTTGTCGAGTAAGTTCAAGGTTTCGGTACGTAGACGTTATATTGTATTGACACAATATCGCGCAGCTTTCAAGTAAAAGTAGTATAGAGTGTTTCAGTACCAATCAATAATGTCGGTTTGACACCACGAAAGGAAAAAGTTGCGCACGGAGACATAAGAACACACACAAAAGTACACAAGAATGATAACAGAAAGATTTCAGTGCCACTATTCCCTTAAAAAATTCTCTCTGTGATCATGTGCATTTAAATTCATATCCCTGTATAAGTTCATCTTGTCCGGCTCAGGGTAGTGTACCAGACCACTCGGTAGTTCCCGTTAACTTCACCTTTTTTTCGATTGCCATCCTATACACTGTGCTATGATACCCCCCCTCCCCCCCCAAAAAAAAAAAAACTCATAGTAACTAGCTCAAGAAATTCACGTTGCACCTATATGCAATATACTTACGACATGGAAAGCGGACGGGACAGCTCACTGCAACTTGGAGACATTGAAATATTGAAGCGACGATAATGATCTATCCGTAGAAGCCGTAGCCACCATAGCCTCCGTAACCACCATATCCGCCGTGTCCGTAGCCTCCGTATCCATGGCCATATCCACCGTATCCTCCGTAACCGCCGTGTCCATAGGCGGGCACCGTCTTGCCGTGCGCCGAGTGGTAAGGGGCGGCCGCGGGCAAGCTGCTCTTGGTGCCGGGCTCGTTGGTCTTGACGACGGCGCGGAAGCCGAGCTTGTCGGCCACGTAGTGCACCTGCCGGTGGCGGCCGTCAATGTCGCCCAGGTAGTAGGAACCATGCACGGGGCCGTACGCGGAGCCAGTCTCGTGGCGACCGTTGACTGCACCGTAACCATTGGCGATGTCGTAGCCGAAGCTGTAGTGGCCGTGATCCTGAGAACAAACATGACTTGGTTCGCCTGTGTGCTTTCAACAAATATACGCTATAGCACTGCTATTATGTTTCTGCGCCGTAGGTAGAAAGAATAATGCTGTCCTAACTGGTATATTTATTTATTTATTTATTTATTTATTTATTTATTTGGTTTGCATGCATGGATACACAAGAACTCAGCAGAAAGAGGGAGAGAGCAAGCAGGCAACTGCTCCTGGAGGGGCACTAACTAGTACTCAGAATGAAAAAATAGAGCGTTCTTTCGCGTTCTACAATGTAAGCAAAAAATAGGGAAATAATATATAAATTTAGTCTAACCATAGACTCATTGCTACGATAACAGTGCGATCATCCGGTTATATGAACCGTTATTTTGAAAGTGTGTTTGACATTAAAAGCACATGTCACAGCGAAAGTCGTGGACCACAAAGACGAATGACATCGTTTTGTGTAGACTATGCGTGTAAAAAAAAGTGAACAAACATTTTGCTTCCTGTAGGTCCTACTGGTACCACCATGATGGCCGTGTCCAACGTAGCCAGCAAAAGCTACGGCCGCTAGAGCCAGCACCAGTGTCGACTGTAAAAGAAAATATATAAAAAAACCAAAAGCAAGTCACAAGACATTATAGTGCTGCTGCTGAGGACTGTTCTGACATGATACTAATAAGTCCTTAAGCATGCCGAGTGCGAAGCTATGGTCGTCCAATGAATGGCTTTTGAATAGTTGTGAGATCCACGCAGGAAGCCGCCACTATGAGGTAACGTTATAAAACACGAATAACAATTATATTTCACTCTTTTCAGCGTTGCATATCCGTGTCTCGTGTGACCAGCCGCCGGTGAGGCGCCGGGGGGTGAGTCACGCGAGACGCATCGGCGCGGAGCGATCTCAAAGTGCGCTGTGACTCGTCGACTACCGTTTTCAGCGGCAGCGGTGGTGGCGGAAAGTGAGCGCGCCCTGTTCGCCGATCGACCCGGCTCGAGTCGGCCGCCAGTGCCATGCGGTGCCGAGCTTACCTGAGCGATCATGTTCGCAATGGAGAGTGTTCGTTGGGACTGATGGCTGTCAGTGAGACGCGTGCTTATATAGTGCCGAGTCAAGCGACCAGCGTGCTCTACAGAAACGCCCCCGTTGTCTTGTTTCCGAAAGGGCCAGTTTCCAGTCAGCCCGGATGCCATTCCTGAGGAATGCCGCCATTCGTACACCCTTCTCTGCGTCCCTCCCAATCGAAGCTTAAGTGAGGTACACACAAGAAAAGGGTGCCACTTCACTGGCGGCCTTGGCTGACTGGGGCCACGTAGGCAGGGGCAGATTTGAATTGTACCCTCTGAAATCGGAGCCCTTTCCACGGCTTCTCTTTTCTCAGGTTGAGTGCTCGTTTTAGTTTTCCCATCGATAAGAAATATCAGAAAGTAAAGGTGGCCCTGTCACAAGCACCCGCGTGGTTTTCATTCAGATTCGGTGCCCCCGTAAAGTTATAGTTGCCTTCATGATTACAGAACACATCGCTCTGGGCGTTGCGCCATTGTCCGTGACAGCAACAATATTATATAAGAAGCGGCAACGGTAACTCTCTGCTCACGGTGAAGAACGAATTTCAAGGGAACGAAAGTGATTGTCCATGTGGATGACAATGAGAGGTGCGAGAGCGTTCAAACACTGCGCGCACTCTGTCCCAATGTCAACCACACTTTGTCTTCGCTCAGACACCGTGCACGTCTCCTAGGTGGAGCCGTTCGTGCTTTCTGTACCTGCAGGCGATGGGCACCATGGTGACATGCACTTGTAAATTATGATACAGAGAGAACAGAGATAAGAATGCAGATTCAATAACGACACATAAGGTGAAAGGATTAACACATCAGGTGAAATTACACGAAGACAGTCTGTAGTAACATACTAATTGACGCTTTCAAGTCATTGAAATGTAAAGTGTTTTTGTTTGTAATAAATTCCACTCGACAAGGTTCGCGTAGCTTGAGCTTCCCTAGATAGTTCGAGCATCATTGTGAGGAAACTTTGCGCCGCAACGTGACCTATACTGATAGCAAAACATTGGACTCAATTTAGAAAAGATTACACTGTGTGAGCTTCTAATTGACGCTCGCTGTTGATATAATACATGAATGCACCATTGTGCTATCTGTAGGCAACTGCTAGTCCCCTTGACATTCTCGTGTTTCTTTTCTAAAGGGATGATCTCGATGTGAACTTGTATTTATACGAATACATAAACAAGCGCTTGTGTGAACTCATGTGTGACTGGAGAGGATACTTTACCCCCCGGACTGTGCTTAAGGTATTGATGCCCCTATAGGCGTTTTCTCTGTGCGCTTGCATTGGTACGTATGCAGCATTTTTAAATATTCACGCGTTGACGTTCTCGCTGCCTATATATTTTCTCGTTTTCTTATAGTATAACAAATGGGTGATTTTCGAAAATACGGCTATGACAGAAACTAGACTCCCATGTTCATTTGGGTAACCTTTGTTATTTTTTTTTGTTGCAGAACTTATGGATATGGAGTAGCCGAAGTAATATGGACCTTAACCTTTCCACAGCAAAACATTTAAAACATAACAGAATCTAATAAATTAAAAAATAAGTAAATGAAGAGGAACAATTAAAAAGTATTACATACCACATGCGCAGTTCTTTCATCAATTTGTTTTCTTAAATTATTGAACAAACTTCCATGCTCATTTGAGAAATAGCTTGTTCAGTCCCATTTCAAACTATGAATACTAAGTCACTTGAAGTGGAGTTATTTCAGCTGAATGCTGCAGGATCGATTATTTATGATATTCCTACACTCGGAGGAGCTGCAAACGCGCCAAAATCTCATCAGATACAAAAGCAATACAAATTGTTTTTGAGATTTCGATTTGCTGCACGGGGTTGTACATTTTCTCTTCATAACGTCCAATTTGGGCCCTGAGAGAATAAATAAATAAATGAATAAATAAATAACCAAATAAATAAATAAGCCCCCTAGACACTAATGAACAGAGAGGGGGACGTGTACAGTGGTTCAGTCTTCTGCACAATGTTCTATCAGCCCTGGAAGATGTAAAAACGTACTCGTACACTCAAAAACTCCAACAACGTTGTGGAAAAAGAACGTGTTCTGCGCGTTCCATTGTGAACGCCTCCCACAATGTCTAGCCGTTTTTCGTATAGCTATCTCCCTGCATGGTCGTTTCTTTTATTTCCGCCCTACGGCAATCACTGCACCAGACGGGTTAATATGCTTTAAACGCCCAGTCGGCTGCTGACCTCCTTATGAGCAGCAGTAGATCACTGATTGGGATTTTGTATGTATGGCAATGAAACACGGTTAATGGAGCGAGATTTTTCTCGGCAAAGTTGCGCTTGTGCACGCATGGATGCGTAGGATAGACCACTGTGAGTTTGTCCGTTGCGACTTTATTTTCCCTCTATGCCACACGAGGGACAAAACTTGGGAGAAATAAAAACTGCGTTAAGTCCTAACGTTATAATTTTCGAGAAGTATAAAAAGAACTTTCATCTTCGACACAGCGGAAAAGTTATTATGCCAATTTGCCTGCTGAAGATGTGCAATAGTAAATGTATTAATTTTTTTTTCTGCGTCCTCTGGTCAAAGGGTAAGGGGCAACACATTTTCGATATCTCGTTTTCGTTTGGTTGGTTTCACACTTTCTAAGTTTTATGAGCTCATTTCGGGCAGCGTTGACCATGGTGCACTGCAGAGGCAGTTTGCTGTTGAATATGATAGGAAAAGTTACTACATATGCCTATGTGGCACGTTCGCTGGAAGTTTGGTGCCCACATTCACAAGGAGGCTGGAGATATATTTGCAGAATCTGCGGAATCTACTAAAGTTTCTGACTTAAACTAAAATTTCGTAGTCTTTGAAAATTTAGAGTCAAAGCGGCTGAAGTCATTTGCCGAGAATACATGAGTTGAATTGCGCATAATTTAGAAGAAAAGAGCTTCATTGTTGAAAAATAGAAGAAAAAAATAGAGGGTGTCGTAGCGCAAGTAATAAACTATGATCAGTGATCATCAACTCATCATCATCGATTAAAAAGCAATCATCATTGATCAGAAAGGCACATCTATCTATCCGAGTTTCCGAGACTTCGCTCGGAATTGTGGCAGCCCGACAGAAACAACAGAAGCAGCAGCTGCAACAAGCCGCGGGGCTTCCAATGCTGTATCAATAAACGTTTTCGCCAGCACTTAACAGTTTCAGAAGCGTTCCGGTATGCCAGGCAACGCAAGAGCACACCGAGCTGGTATAAAAGCCTGGATGTGAAGATGTAGACCCACCGAAGGTTCTTAAACGTGCCCATAGATATAAGCACACAATATTCTAGCATTTTGCCTCCATCAAAACGCGGCCGTGAGTGGATCCCGCGACTTTAGAGCCAGAAGTCAAGCACCATAAGCACTAGAGAACCGTTGCATGTACTGTATCGCGAAGAAATGCCCCTTGTGTTACACACATGCATGCAAGCGGTTAACCACCTTTATGTATGTTCTTGCGTACGTTTCTATGTGTACGTCTGCATATACGCATGCACAATTGAAACATTGAAAAGGGCAAGTGGAGTGGTTAAATACCCCCCCCCCCCCTTTTTTTCCCCTTGTGCCTGCTACACCAGTGCTTAAGAAGATGCATGTTAAGCTGTGTGGTATCATTTCGGGTGCCGACTAGTACTCTGCTAATCCCTGCTTTTATAGGAAGAGTGCGGAGCAGCATGCCACGTACAACGATGTGCATCGTGAGTGCGAATGCAGTCGCCTGACTTTTTTTGTGTGTGTGAGACCATTTTAACTTTTTGATACATTTATTATCTTTTCTCGAAGATGTACCGTAAGAAGTCAAACATACTGCAGAGACAGACAGATTGGGTGTAAGTTTCATACAATAATACCTAGAGCAGAATCTGGCGCTGCGGTCGTGTACCCCCCCCCCCCCCCCCCAGAAAATACGGGAAGTAGAGGCTTCAGATTGGATTGCGTTAGCTAATGAGCTATCTACGAATCCCTTTTTACAGTTTAAGTTTCGTTTTTCCACAGCGTGGGTAGTGGGGTGTGGTGCAAAGCACTGAAGCAGCGCCTTTGCTGTTAAAAGAGGCTGAAGACCACTAGGTATGAGATTGAATGCCGATAACGTGATCATAATTATGGATTCCCTGTCAGTATGTACGTCGATTACGGCGTCAACAAAATCGATGGCCTTAAAGACGCTCCTTATGCTAGTCCCTCCTCAGCTACAGCTACTGAAATTAATATGGGTACCTGGTCATTGCGGCTTAGAAGTAAATGAAATCGCCGACTCTCTAGCACGAGCAGCATTGGAAGGACCAGTACTATCAGTCCTTCCCGAAGTGGCCACTATAACTGCTACAATATACAGAAAACTTGCGCTTCGTGCAGACGCTATGAAAGCAATAATGTCCACACCAGAGTTTACTCACTTAAGATTTCCATGGAAAATTCATTGGTGTCCTACAAGACAGTTGGAAACCATAATAACCAGATTTCTATGTCGTGTCCCCCCGTTAAATTTCTATTCATATAGGGCTGATCTGGCGATATCACCACTATGCAACTTTTGTTCAGAATCGGAAACAATAGAGCACTATTTTTTATCATGTCGCCGACACGAATTGCTCAGGAAAACACTCTTAGTCCTCCCATTCGCTAGCCTGGGGCTGAACTTCACTATAGAAAATATACTTTCCTTCAGTGCTTGCGATCTGGGCTTCATGCACGAGAAAGTTTTCTATGCGGTTTGCAAGTACCTTGATGAAAGTAAAAGAATTAGGCTTTTAATTGCGTGATTATTATTCCTGCGAAAAAAAGTCCAACATACACAAGAGATCTCTTTAACCATGCTGATTCCTATTCAAGGTAATGAATAATTGTCGAATCTGAACGAGTGACAAACAACTATTGCACTCCTTTTGTTCTGCCTACGGTGTCTTTTCTTTTTTTCTTTCTTTTTTCCGGTGGGTGGTTTTGATATAGAATTAAAAAAAATCTTACTGAATTAAGTCATTGATTCTTGGCCGATCCCTCTGAGTGGGTACTAGCCATGGCTGTGGAATCATTATCATCCTCATATGAGATTGTAAGCGGTTTCAGACCTCTACGAGTCGTATTTGACAGTTTAAGCGAAGCGTCGTCCACTCGCCGCTGCGCATAGATGTAGCGTCTCACGCCAGTGCAGAATATTGCATCTAGTTCACGTTCATCGTAAGCGCACCATGCTAAAACTTGTTTAAATCGACTGAATAACCAGAGAAAAGCTAAAGAGACGCAACGCGTCACGCACCTCTGACTCGACTTCACAGTAAAACGAGAATTGCGTTGCTGGCAGCCCACTTAGACAGACGCAACTTGCATTATAGCAGACGAAACGTTAAGTGTTTCTCACTTTATACTGCACCGTTATTTCTA
Organism: Rhipicephalus microplus; assembly: GCF_043290135.1. Classification (NCBI taxonomy): domain Eukaryota; kingdom Metazoa; phylum Arthropoda; class Arachnida; order Ixodida; family Ixodidae; genus Rhipicephalus; species Rhipicephalus microplus. The sequence goes on along the minus strand of NC_134710.1, from coordinate 149,501,153 downwards.
TAAATGGATAATTCGTGTTTTCGAGGGCAAAAAAGAATGTTTGTTTTCAAATGTTAGAAAATAATTCATTGTATCTTCATGCCAAATCTTAAACACAGTGACAGAGCAATGCACACCTTGATGGTTATATTTGTCCAGGTTTCACTTCTACCGCATAGGCACACAAACTTTTTCCGATAAAATTTACGTACAAAAATTAAGCAAGTTTAATTTCAATATAAATTCATATCGCCTTGTTATACACTTGGAAAACAAGCCTCGCGAATCTCAAGAACGCGATACATCCGAACCAGATCCGAAGCCTGTACTTCCTTCCCATAATTCCCGGGGGGCACAAGCGCCGCCGAAGGAGCCCGCATAGACACTAGCGCCAAATTTCTCTCTAGGCGTGTATGCTATGAAAATATATGGAGTGTAGTGACCTTTTAGTGCTAGTGCTGTTTATTGACCAAGAAGAGCAAGCGCGAACGGTTCTTCTAAAGACTGCGCAAACCATAGAAGTATATAGTCGCAGTTGAAACAATGCTCACGAAAATTTTCATTTTAGAATCTCTAATACCTGCCACGTTGTTACCATTGGATACCTTTCTATCTGTTAGCCTAACTGATCGCTCTCTTAGTGTGCTCTTTCATACGATGTTTCATCTTAATTTATGTGCACCATCCTCCTTAACATAATAAATCTTTGTCATGCATACCTCCTGCCGCTCTCTTCCCGTACCATCACCAGATGTGAACGCGTGGCATGAAAACTGAATCTTCATCACCGTAATCTTCATGAATACGATGTGCGCACGGTAAGATAATTTGAAACCCTTAGCTCGTTTGTACCAGAGTGGAAAATGTAAAAAAATGAAGGAAATAAAGTAGACGAAAAGACAACTTCATATTCTTTACATTTATATTATAAGTAAAACATAAAAGACTACACAAATAATGCCCTCAAACTTCCCTTCGCCTTATCTCTTGGTTTCATTAGTGTCTCTCTGTATCTCTTTTTCTCTTCTTTGGACAAGAAAAAAGAAAAAAAAAAGGTTCTACTTAATGACTGCTATAAAAGGATTATACTACAATCATATGATAATTTGTACAGACTTCTTCAACAGTTCAAGCAACACACCTGTTGTCTTTTTCTCTGGCATAGACGGTAATAACCGGAGCGATGAAAGAAAGAATTTACTACGAAATGTAGCAAATGAAATACTTAGAATAACTGAGCCGTATTTCGAGCTTCATGAGGCTTTGCGACGATCCACGCGAAAGAAACAAAACACGTGGGCGTCTTAGTGTGTGTGAACATTATTTTTGAGGAGGTGGACTCAGCCGACTAATACGAAAAAAAAGCTGCGAATATCCTTCCTTTTTTATCGGATTACCCGCCACGCTGGTCTCTAAGGCACTCGGCTGCTGACCCGAAGGTGGCGGGAATGAATCCCGGCAGCGGCGACTGCATTCTCGATAGTGACGAAAATGCCCGAGGCCCGTCTGCTTAGATTTAGGAGCCCTCCACTACGGCTTATCTCATATTCGTATGATGGTTTTGGGGTGTTAAACCCCAACAAATATTATTGTTATTATTGAGTTTTAGGAGCCTGCTCGCCAAGCTTCTTATGCTAGGGGCATGCCCCTTGGTATGTACACTAGAAGCGCAGCTGTACACTAGAAGCTACCCACTGCACACCCACCATAACTTTCATTAAGTAGGGAAGCACCCATTAAGTCACTATGCGATTCATCATTCTGCTAATAAGCAAGGTACCCACTACACATCTGTAAGGAATTGTGCGCACTTTTTGCTGCGAAGAAGGCTCTTTGATCGGCGGACCCCGAAGTGAGAGCCTGGGAAGAAGAGGTGGCTGGGAAGCGGCGGCAAGAGAACCTGGATCGACTCGAGGCCTGTATCGACATTGCCTTCTCCAACTTTCAGCTGCAACCGCTAATTCAAGATCCCCTTGCGACATACTTCACCAACCACAAAGTTTTAATCTTCAGAGGAACACGCTACCCACACCTTTGTAGTGAGTAATGTAATCCTTGTGTGTAATTGTATAGATATGTAAATGATTCCATCTTGTGCATATATAAGTGTATATACAGTCAACACTGTAACAACGTGTCACGTCTTTATTTGATGGTAGAGGACTTGTACGGAGGAATCGCGGGTTCTGCCGATCACTTCCGAGCAAGCTCCTATATACATCATGATTGACTTATATAGTGGAGATGGCAGGATTTTTTCTTTTTTCTTTCAAAGATTCTTACGCTTGTTCACAACGGGCTTTGCATGTTTGATATGAGACTAGTAAAATCACGTGGCGTTCTGGTTAAGGCAAAAAGTTGATAGAAAATATTTACGCTAGACTGAACTGTGGCAGTCCATCTGCGTTGGTTAGCCTGGTAATATGCTCGTAGCCATCACAGTGGCTGTGCCGCATGCCATTGGCTCATTCTTGAGAGTAGCGAGGCCCTATGGACAGCCTGGCTTCGATGTGGCAGTAAGTGGGAAGGTTCGGCTGCCGCGTGCAGTGCGTACAGAACGGATTAGCTTTCTCAGCTCCGGTGTTCGCACCCCTTTCTATACGTTGCCTAAGGCTCTAACCTCGTCTTTGAACTCATAAACAGTGTGTTCCGTCCAGTTTCACGCTATAATCTACCGCGTTTTTTTATAGACGGAAATTTCATGTCTATTACACATAACTATCTGGATAACGCTAGGAAATTTACATAAGAAGCATTCTTAATTTGCAAGTCCATTCCAACGCCCATGATCAGGGGTCAATGTTGCATTTGTGATGCTCGGCGTAGCTCTAGGCAGTGTTTTTTACTTTTAATTTCCAACACTATTTTGCAATGAAGTGAGATTACCAGCGGCTCCGTACAGGTAGAAGCCGGAAAGCCTGTAAGATGCCCGCTTCAGAGCGTAAATAGCAAGAGAATTCCATTTACCCTGTGCTGCCAGTGAATAAGCATTGTAGTCTTGTGTATACTCCCTACTACATCGAGAGTCACGCAAGCTTCGGGCGGAACACAATGGCTGCCGTGCCAGACAGCGCCGCCGGCCACTGCGCCCTGGCGCGGGCGAAAGGAGAGGCACGCGCGCCTTCGCCCGAGCCACGTTACGTCAGTGACTGGCGTGCACAGCTGAGTCCGTTCCGGCCGCCAGCGATGGGATTCCGGAGCTCCAGGGGTCCGTGTCCAGCGGGGCAAGGACGCTGTGTTGCGCCACTTTCGAGGTCAGGTGCGGAGCCCGGGACCACTTCCACACGCCGGTGCGGTTGACTGAGTAAAGTATACACTGCTTGCGCTGAGTGGGTGCTTGGTCGCACCCTTCAAACTTTTTACTGGCATCTGCCTGGTCTGCCAACCAACCTACGAGCGATTTTTTCCTCTTTATCAATTTTATAGCGTTACACTACAAATATTGAGGAAAATATTACAGCCACCTAGATTAGTGTGGTTTAATGTAGCTTTAATCAAAATGCACCTACTCTTTGTTGAAGCAGTGATATCGCCGGTGGGAGACAAAGAATTAACGCACATTACGTGAAAAAACTTCTCGTGGTGTCAAAGATACGAAAACGCCTGCAGAATTAGAAGGCGAGAAATAAAACACTGTTTAGGGGTTTAGCTTCCGAAAACTACGATATGATTATGATGGACTCCGCAGTGGAAGGCTCCGGAAATTTTAACCATTTCGTGTTCTCTAACGTGTGCTGACATCGTACACTACGCAGGCCTTTGCCTACCTCGAGAATCGTACCTTGAGAATCGATGTCATGCGAAGATGCGCAGAAAAAGCGACTGTGTTGTAATTTTTATCAAGCGAATCTTTACGTTATGGCGCTAAAGATATGTAAAAATGTACGCACAGATATATGCTTAGGAGTCGCACATGTTTTATATAACCAATTGTTTACAGTTGCGTAATGATTCCAACAGTCCGCTGATATTCAGCGCTTGTGCTCGCGAGGATTGTAGTCCTGGACACTGCTACGTAAATCAACTTTCAGAATTATTATTCTGGGATGCGCAGTTGCTCAGACGTATCACTGATACAAATGTCACATATCAATGTGATTTTCGAGTTACGTTACTTCCTATCTTGCCGTTTACCAAACATGTTGGACACACACACACACACACGCACACACACACACACACACACGCACACACACACACACACACGCACACACGCACACACATACACACCCACACGCACGCACAGACACACACACACACGCGCACACGCGCACACACGCACACACACACACACGCACATGCACATACACACACACGCACACACACACACGCACGCACGCAAACACACACACACACGCACACGCACACACACACGCACACACACGCACACACACGCACACACACACACACGCGCACACACACACGCACACACACACAAGCACACACACGCACATGCACATACACACACACACACACACACACACACGCACACGCACGCACACACACACACACACACGCACATACACACACACGCACACACACACGCACACACACACGCACACACACACGCACATCCACATACACACACGCACACACACACGCACGCACGCAAACACACACACACACACACACACATCAAACACACACACACACACACACACGCACACACACACACACACGCACGCACGCACGCGCACTGAGTTACGAGGCAGACCCAGGTTGAGGCATTTCTTTTCTTCGTACTCTGGCTCCACTGAAGAACTTCCCTAGAACAGGGTACGTATCAATCCCTCCGCCCTTTCAAGCTTCAAAGAATGCGTGACTATGGCCTGCTACACACTTTCACTATGAAAATACTCAAATGCTCTGAATTCATTGCACGTGAATATTTGTAGTTTTCATAATGTTCTGGCGATGTCAAGAGCCTTCTGGAGATTTTACTTTCATTCGTTGTTCAGCGAAACGGCACACGCATATTCTGACCAATTATGAGAGGCCTCCTGGCCCTGACGTTTTCATCACGCGAGCTCACGTGTGCCGCACTAATTTCCCGAAATTTGCGGGTGGAATTGCTCCAAGCGAGACCTTTTCGCGAATTCAGACCACATTCTGAGCTAGAATCTCGACTCTTGGTGGAATTACGTTTCAATCTTGCACGGGAGCTTTTTTCCTACGAACATTTTTCGCCTCATGTCGGCAACCCATGAACCGCTCTCATTTCACTTCATTTTTCATGCTTCTTTCGGTGACTTAATCAAATGAACTGTATGCCTCCTTTCAATATTAAAAATGTGCATAATAATACAGGCGATTTCGAAGAAACCGGCCCTACTGACAAAGGAATCTTTTTACGTTCGTGAATAAATGTTGTAGTTCGTTTTTTGACAGATTACGCTGTATTGTGAGTGTAAGTATGAGCATATAAAGGACGTCATGCTGCTAATCGGAATCCGGCGGGGACTCAATGCAGGCTTGGCGTTATAAAATTGAGTGGTCGGGCCGCCAGTGGTGTGAGTGGGACGAGAAACGTGACCTGGGGACAAGGAAAAAGACATTGTGGCGCACTTTTCAGGCTGTTGAGAGCGGCGCTTGTCATGCTGATTATTAAACAAGCATGCGTATGGCTCCTGCTCTTACGGAGGAAGAATATGGAGAACGAGCAAGTGAAAATGTTTTCCCCCAAAACACCAATAGCATGCGGGAATATTCGGTCGGAGATACTTCGGTCATCACCGAACCCTTTACGAAGTTAGCGAGGGTAGATGGTTGGCCTTGTTGGGGTAACATTCTCATAAAATTAAGCGCTCCCCAGAAACGACGAGAAAAAATGTGCGGTACCATGGATCAGTGACTGAGGTGCTCGTCTGCTTCTCTAAAGGTGATGGGTTCAATCCCGGTCGCGGCGGTCACAATTCGGTGGAGGCGAAATCGTAGCGGTCTGTCTACTGCGCAGTATCAGTCTACGTTAAAGAACACCGGACGGTCAAATTTTCCGGAGCATTTTCATCTACATTTAAATTGGACCCGTCAGGGCCGGGATTCAAACCCGTGACCTTTGGTTCAGTAATGGAGCACCTAAACCACTGCACCGCTGTAATGGGTCCTACGTAACTACAAGGAAGCTCCTTATGTACGCGAACAGACCTGATATCTAACTAAGGATTATATCTGAGCAACAAAGGCAAGTTGTTTCAATATTGCACTGACTTGGACATCGTTGTTTGTATACGTCCTAGGCCTAGCGTCTTTGGCAGCTCGTAGTGGTGGATGGCGGTTTCGCGTCATTGTGCTCAGGAGCTGTTGATTAACTGTGCTACGCTGGACTTTTGGGGTTGTAGAGGTGCGGAAAAGAGCAGTGAAAAAAAAAACGCAAATAATGTGTTGAGTACCCTTCTTCAACACCCTTTTATATTTTGCATTCCTGCATATGGTTTGTTGGAGTCACGGGAGGTATGGTGCTGTATTGCTTGTGTAGTATTGCGTGAGGTTGCTTGATGCTGAATAATAATAGCTACAACAGCGTATACTGGCTATAGACACGCTGCCCCTGGGTGGTGGAACGACTACGCTGCTGTCCAATGCGCACTTATGATGGGCTTTACAGCGCTATTGCACATATTTATAATTATAAGAGAGTATTTCACTGAATTTTACCATCGAAACGAGATCATTAGAGTTGAGGTTTAATTCTTCTACGGTGTGCTCCACAGAGAGAGAGAAAAAGAAATGCCATAGCCGATGTTGCTCGTATATTGTGTCCAACGTCCTAACTTAATGTTTCGTAGAAGAAACGAAGATACATTAATATTAAACAGCCCTTAGTTCCGGGCCCTTGCTTTGGCATTGGCTGTAAAATTATTCCAAGCACACTACAGTTGGGCTAAGCAAGGGTGTAGAAAATAAGGTAGATATTGAGAAGTAAGATGAAGGGTAGAGGGAACTGTGCTAAGGCAAGTGGGTTTGTGGGCGGGGGGGGGGGGGCGTTTGAGGAATTTTAATTGGGTGTGTATAGTGGGTCGATGGCGTCACATTTGTTGTTAGTGCTCACTTGTTTACCCGCTTTTGAATTATACACATACACTCGCAAGTGAATAAATTCCTCCTCAATTCGCTGCATTCTTCCATTGTTTCTAACACACATCGTTCGGTGGAAAAATAACGAGGTAAGTTGCTCGCCCAACGTACAAAGGAGTGTACTAAAAGATGAGGCACGAAGCCTTCCTATATGCCAAATATTTACTCTGAGTCCGAAAGCCCGTCATATACAGTATAAGCATTGGTATTTAATGAGAAAACCGCTCTTAGGCTTGAATTACTCGTAAGTGAAAATAATACTGGAAGTACGTATTATTCACGATGACATTTGGTAGGCGACGGACAGTACTTGGCAATTATATGACATGCGAACGACATCAAGCAAATTATAGATGAACCAGAGGCCGTTTCGAGGGAGTTCATATCGACGGCAGCTATAATACTTACCTGCTCGGTGGAGATTCATAATCAACGAGAAATTCTACAAGATGAGATCTGTGTGCTACCTGTGCGAGGCTTTCGACATATTTAAAGCACATTACAGTCTGTTAGACACAATATTTATGAGAACAGACAATAATCCAAAAGAAAGTATACTTTCTCTGGCATTATTGTCTGTTTTCATTATTAATGTATATAATAAAGAAAATGAGCCCTAAATTCACACATGACAATCTGTTCTCAATTTATGAGATATTGCACTCCAATATGAGCACCTTAGTATTTTTTTACCACTCACTGTAGGCCTGAAGCAGCGCGCGAAAGTTCTCGGGCTTTTTCAGGATACTTGTACTTTCGAAGTGGACCAGTTATTCACCAGTGTGCCTTGAAAACAATGGCGTAAAACGTAGGTTTAAGAACTATTGTGATGTGTCGCTCGTTGTTTTCTTTAGATGGGCACATTTTTTCATTTACGTTCCACAAATTCATTCGGTGGAAGAGTGTCACGCTCACCCATAGGTTCATTTTGCAAACGTGCAATTCAAAAAATAATGATTTAGAGACGGAAACGAGTTTATCACTTGCTTCGTACTTCTTGGGTAGGAAGATTTTTTTTGACGATCATAAAGATAGAAAAAAAGGCTACAGTAATTTTCTACCATTATTGAGACAGTGTAGTAATGATGATATAGAGGTATGATAGTTTGTAGCCTTGTATTACCACGCGTAGCCCTCTTTTGCAGGTACACTTGTCAGGGAATGCATACCACCTCCTTCGTATTCGTGGAACCGCCGGCCCAAGAACTGAATTTTCTTCTGCCACAGAGTAAATAAAAATGTCAATATTCCACAAAGAGTAAAGAAATTCTGAACTTACAGTCGAGAGATGGTCAGCTTAAATTGATAGCATGGCTCAACATTGATTGTTTTTTGCTGCGCCCGATGTCATTAACGTTTCTGACGCTCTTTGAGAATTACCAGCTGTCCATGTGCGCTTCCGTTAGTTCATTACACGAACCTGTGATATACTTCTGGTGCCGTTACTTTGTGTTCTCATTATAAAGTAATAAAGTTCTGTCGTGAGCGTTACTGCAGCAAGTGACAATTTAGAAACAAAATTAGCTCGCGAATAAAACCTGGACATTTCTTTTTACTGTATCGGTGCTATAGTATACGGCAGACGTGAAAATGACGAAGGACAGATACGATCATTGCAGCCAGTGGTCGCTTCGTCGATATGGAGGTTTAATTTGCGTTTAGCTTGGCGTATCGTATGGCCACTCTTAAGCTGAACACTAGGACTATTTTTCAATTTGGTTTTGCTTTGCTGCCAGGTGCGGGGAGAAACTGCTTGACGTACATGGACTCGAATCGTTGAACTGCAATGAAAGTGGCAATTTCGGGCCACAATGGACGAGAGAATGAAGGACGCACGGCGGCAGGCGGTGGTGCGCGCCGTTTCATTGTGTGGCTTCACTCGGCGCACATCAAAGCCAAGAAACGCCACTCTGGATCTGTCTCAGATCACGCGTTGCTTCCGCTTCTGGTTTGCGATGCACGATGAAAGAAAAAAAAAATGCCAGTATACGCATTCGCTTTCGAGGCCAAGCAACTCGTGCCTGGACTCGTTATTTTTGACGCCCGAAACGGTCAAGTGGTGAACGCCATAAAATGAGCCGCCGAGGAAGACTAAATGTGTGCACATGGCTCCAGGGATGGCTTTCATGTTCACTTTTGCTGAAATAAGTTAATTCTCCTAAGACACCCGAAAAATAGCAAATGACCGTTATGCATGAAAAGCGTTCTCAATCACTCATTCTATCTACAATGCCGGCTGGTGTGCATAGTCCCGGTCAGGTTCAAAGCAGCGCAGAGCCCACAAAAGTGACAGAGTTCTCACCGCTTTTGTTCTTGCCCAACACTATTTTTTTAACCTGTGTTACGTGAGCTCATACACTCGTGTTGTTCTTGTCATCTATGTTGAGAAGGAGGGGGGGGGGGAAGCGCACTCACCCATTCCCAGAAGTAGAAACCCGCCCAATTGCGCCCAGTTGCGTGCACGTGTTCAATTGCAACCGGGTGAAAACACATCGCACCCGCAACGGCTCGAAACATGCAACAACCTTGCATGTAATTCACTAAATGACCCGAGGCGCGCCGCTTACGGAAGCCTTGCGCTCGCCATAGCTTCTGAAATCATCCTTCCTCGATGAATTTTTATGTTTACGGAACAGTGCGCACGTCTTCTCTGGGACATTCTTGGACACTTCTCTTGGACATTCGTGGCTTCACGGCTGACACCACTATAGGGCATAGTGCTTGATATTTTTGTTGCTGTTGTTGTTGTTCCTTTATTCTGCCCAATGCGTCGTTCTTTATTTACTAATTTCGAAGTCTTTGTGCAGTTTTTTCATTTTTCGTTCGCGTCGTGTGAGGTGTGTGCGAGACCGGCCCGTTTCGTTATCCCCCCCCCCCCCCCGTCGTCGTCCTCTCTGCAGTCCTGCTTCGTGTGCGAAGAAAAAACACGGAAATGGGCGATTGTCCCAGGAAACACAATTACCAGCACCCGCTCCGCTTCGCTGCTTCTCGAGCGGGTCACTCCGAGCTGTCTCTCTCATGCTCGCTGCTTTTTTCTTTATTTTCTGAGCTCTAAAACACGAGCGCCCGAAATCAAGCACTGCGCATGGACCTGTCCGCTTAAGGGAGGAAACAAAAACAGCAAGACAACCAACTTACCTGCTGATTGCCCCTTCCATTCTGGAGAGAGCGGCTTTCTGCCGCCATTTTTTGTCCCTCACAGCTTTTTTTTTCTTTTCTGTCTCTTTGTCTCTGCCAGTTGTATGTTTCTTTTTGTCCTCAAGCTTGCTTGTTCGAGATCGCGATGTTGAAAACAAAAATAGGAGAAACGTATACGACTGGCGGCGTTTCTGCGCAAACCCTTTGCTTTCTCGTTCTACAGGAGAAAAGCGAACAGAAGAGAGAAGATGCATGCAACCCTCCTCGTCGTAGCTGCAGGACAATGCAAAGAAACTCAAAGAATATTCCGAAAAGAGGCAAACAAACTGGCTGCACTCTTTCCGCATCGGCCGTAATTCACGTAAAAAGCGCCGCACTGCGATAGTCGGCAATTCTTGTGGAGCTAGGTTCGCGTCGTTCGTAGAATTCTCGTTTCTGGAGACTCCCGGAAGGTGTTACCGTTTAGACGTACTTTCTTTTCTCGCACCCCCAGCTGTTTCACCACCCACTTATCCAGCCGCCTGTGTTGCTGTAACCTGTTGTAACAATGCTGGCCGAAAGAAGCACTGGCGCTGCACTATGTTGCCTGAGCGGCAATTCGTCAAAATATTTTAAACGTTTCATAAAACGTACCTTCCCTGTAACAGTTATCTACATGGCTGCTCAGCTTGCACATTTTCTTTTCATTTTACCGCTACTTTTGCTCCTTTTGGACATTTGGACCTGTATGTGGTAGTAAAAGCGTTCATAGCTGGCGATCATTACCGTTGCGAATGCCACTCCTTTGTTTGTCGCAAATTCTAAGTTTATTATTTTTAGGTTTATTGAAATATTCCCTCAATGCCATCTGTTGACACACTCGGCGTATTGCTTTATCAATTTGCGTAATGGTTTTGGATAGATCAGTCAGCACTTGCTGAGAAAAATGGCAACGGTGGAATCAAAAAGAAAGAAAAATTTCTGGCAAGCTATGTCCACGCGAGAAGTAGGCACTCTGAGAAGATCGAAGTTTATCTGAGGGTTGAAAACTGTACTGAGATGATAATACTTGGAGATTTGCGCATTATAAAGGTAAAGAGACCAAAAGCTTCACTTTTGTATAATTTCTGGACCGTTTACAACTCAAAACCTCTTCCGAGGAGCTTTTGCAGTACGGGTACGGTTAATTTAAGGTAAAAATCGTAGTGCAACCACTCCTGCAAGTTTTATTAAAGCAGTAGTCTTGGCTTTTACGGAGTCATGATGAAAGTGTCGATACGTTACGCACGCGTGCACATGTATGCACACAAAACACTGAGCCAGTTTACGCAAAGCCCATTGTACGCCGCAATTCCTCCCGTGAACAGACGCTCAGTCACGCGATTACTAACTTTTTGTAAACAAAGGAAGCTGTCCATACGTAGATAGGAGTAACTTTAATTGTAACGTCCTACAAGTCGGTCCAGCAAAACGTCCTGCCTATAGGTGGTGGCCAGAAGTTCTTGACTCCTGGTGGCTTCCTCTGCCCGCTAGACTGCCCAAAATTGGTCGTCAAGGGCACTGCTTTGCAACACGGTCTCCCAGCGTGCGAAGGCGATTGCTAGAGGCTGCGTCTCCAGTATTCGTAGTTATCCCTCGACATTACTATAGTATGTGTTCGAGAGTGGCTCTAGAATCACAGTTCTTTCACTTGTATGTCTTACATATATCTGGGTATATATGGATGACGTGTGAGATCCCTGGGTTCCGGCAGGTTCTAGTCTGTGATCACCGCCAGTCGACAGACTTATTTTTACTTAGCTTTTGATGAAGTGGCAAAAAAACTCACTCTTGCAAGTTGTATTGTTGTGTTATATCCTTCGTGGGATCCTCCCTTTACCACTCGTCTCCATTCTCGTTCACACGGAACACTGAAGTGCCGAATGTACTATCGGTCGTGCCTTGGTACATATGAACACTCGAGCCGCGTTGTGCGCCGTCTTATTATTATTCCTTTCTTCCAACGAGATGGAGGTGTCAGCAGGTGTCCATATTAAGTAGGCATTTCTTTTTTGTCTTTTGTTGCCCGCCATTGCGATTCGTAGTGCTTCGAAGGAGATTCAGCCATTTACGAATTTTCTTATGGCCGCCTCTGAGTCACTACCTGCTACATCCGCTTCTAATTGTGATACGGTTAGCGCAATAGCTATCTCTTCCGCAATCTCTAGTTTAGCTGTGCTTTCCGTAACGCATGACTTGCACTTCTTTTCGTGACTATAATCACGACAGATGTAAAGCCGTGCTTGTTCTTGTATTTAGCCGCATCTACAAAGACTGCTTTTTTATTATTTCCAAATTTCTTTTTCATATGTAATGCTCAGCTTTTTCTTGTGCCTTTGAAATGTGTTATGCACAGTGCATGTTCGTTGGCAAGGGTGGAACAGTTATTGTATCCCGTGAAATCCTTCGGCGCGTCAACTTCGGCTTCGTGTTGAGTGTGGTAGCAATTCCTAGTCTTTCTAGTATGTGTCTTTCTGTCTTGGTCTTAGAAAGGCGGTCGTACTGCGCTATTCACGGAGGCTCTATGAGGCATTTTAGCAATTTGAGGAGTCTGTCGCTACCAGTGCTCATCGGTAGTCCTATGGCTTGTTCATAAATATTCCTAATTGAGCTGTCCAACACTGAAATATTTTTGAAAAAAAAATTGTTTACGTTATTTGTAGGTTAAAACTAGATGTATGTATGCATGAATGGATGGACTTTATTGGGTCCTTCGGACCGTGGGAGCGGCCCGCTGCGGAACGCTCCCACGTCGGAACAGAAAGACCAAGTCTCTCTGTTGCGTAGTGGGTCCGTTGGACTGCCCAAAACTGTTATGCGAGTACGGAGCTGGTAATGGCACCCTCGCAATCGGATGGCGTGATGACTTCACTACGGCGTAACGTGGGACACCACCAGAGTATGTGTTCCAAGTGAGCTATATCAGCACAAAAGAAACAGGTATTAGTTGGCTATATTTCGAGATGTATGATGAAGTTTATTTGCTACAGACTATATATCTTCTCGCATTTAGGGCCGTGCAACTGTGTCGACGTTTTCTAGTATCAAAGTGGTAGGAACGAATTTCTACCCGTCCGCCTCGGTGGGTCAATAGCGAGGGTGCTTAGCTGCTGACCCGAAGGTCACGTGTTCGGTCCCGGCTGTGGCAGTAGCATTTCGATGGAGGCGAAACGCTAAAGGCCTGTGTACTGTGCTACGTCAGTGCACGTTAAAGAACACCATACGGTATAAATTGCCGGAGCCCTTCACTACAGCGTTCGTCATATTCATGTCCTGATATTGGGACGTAAAACCTCTTAGATACTGCGAATTTAGAACTGTTTACTGAATTGTTGACATTGAAAGCTTTGCGCTCAATGGTGAAGGGGTTGTCTCGCCGACATCACCGTTAAGGAAGAGGAGCAGGATGTTGTGGGCCGATCTAAGCTTGTAAGATACTCAGGCCCATGTAGTTTCCTCCTTCCGGGTTAGGTTGAAACCACGATCATTTATCTAAATGTGATGGGAGTGGTAGCTGCAAAGAATACGCGTGCCGAGCAACACAACAATGCACATGCCGGCTGCTCATGAGTGTACTGTGCTGCGCCATGCCCCCCTGTAACCCCACCACACCCCAATATTGTTACGAGTAGACGACAGAAGAAGGATATTTTCCTTCCGGTCCATCCCCTCCCCTCCCCTCAAGGCACTGCACCGTGCTCCCTATAGGGCGGAAGAATTTTGCTGCCTTCTCCATTTTCCATCTAACCACCACCCAACACCACGATAGGAGAAGGGTGTCGTGGAACGATTTAGGGTATACATATGGGCTCGATGCCTACGTTCGCAAGTTCTTGATGCACGACAGCCTAGAATAATGAAACCATCTAGCGGTGGGGCTTTTCGGAAGACCAGGCCTGCGGAGCAGATGAGGATGCTGTCTTGATTTAGCTTCGCACATGGCGCAGAAAGTTTTCAGTTTTGGGTGGCAGCTGGAGCTGGACGTCTTCACGCAAAGACGTGGCGGCGGGGGTAGGGAGCCGTACAAATTGCTGCGTGACTGTACGGTTCTTCAGTTCTTCAAAAAGGTGGAACTCCCCGTCGATGGTGAAGCAGTCCTTATAGACGAGCAAATGAAAGGCGTCATTGATGATTCCTTTAAGAATGTGGCTAACTTTGTCAGCTTCGGGTTCAGGTAGGTTGTAAACCTACCTGAACAAGGCAAATATATCTTGTACGTACATTACGTTCGGCATAAAAGTTCCTTCTGGGAGGCTGGTTGGCGTGTATATGTGTTTCCGAAAAGGCCTTTCATTTTCTGTTTGCACGCATCTCAACTGATCAACTTCTCCTCGTGCCTATATATCAATATACACTCTGGCCATTTTCTTGTTAGGGTAACTGACGTTTGCTAGCATCAAAGTTGCGTACCACTGGTTGCTCGTGCTGGGGCGCTCGTAGTCAGCCAGTCATTTTTCGACGTGCACGTTATCAGTTCCACAAAAGGTACCAAGGTCTCAGAGATGGGTCGCTACAACGCAGATACGTTCAGTTGGAGCAGTGATGCCTGGATCAACGGGCCTGCCAGTCGACATGATGGGTTGCTCAAAAAGACTCCCGCTGCAAAGTTCCATGATGTGCTTAGGATATATCCAGCTCATGCGCCAAAGATGTTACCGGGAGACGATAGAAGAAGGTTGCATTCCCAATATTTGCACGAGCATAGTGATTGGGGTGACAATAATCAAAATAGTGAAGCACAAACCAACCAGCCCCCCTCTTATTCTTTCCCTAAATGAATAGCACAGAATAATAATATGTCTGATCCCCAATCTTGATACGAGGTTCAGCGTTCGACAACTGCATATGTAGTCCATCACCAGTCAACTGGCATGTCTGTAATGAGTAGAAATATCAGGAGTAGTCGCAACATCTCCTCCCTGAATGTCCAGTGTCCACGCGAAAGCACCGTATCATTAGCTCGCTAGTGGGCCCAGCCTAACATTTGAGTGCTGCAAAGAGACATTTTCAATTTTCATCAAGTTCACAGCATTTCAGCAAATAATGTTCAATTTCATCATAGGTCTTGCAAGTATTACCTTGAATACCATGCTGGTTGTAGAGATGTAATACTTTAAGCAACGAAGAAAGTTTTTGGAAAAGATCACTGGCATACTGAAAAATACCAGGGCCATGATGTATCACCTGGTCAATTTTTGGCGCCTTTAATCTCGCGATTGTAGAATGGTCAGTTCTTACAACTAATTATTTCACGCCACTGTGTCAGCCACTTTCCTGGGCCGATGCAGGCCTCCGATGTGTTATGATGTCCTTTATGTGAGGTCGAATTGGGAACACTTTTTGGTCGTAAGTGCCATTTGCCAATGGCCAGCTACCTTCCCTATAAAATGCCCAGAATCCACATTGGCCATACTTTGCTTTGCGCGCAATTATAGTGTAACAGATATTTACAAATTCAGGTTCTGGCCTGTGGCAAGGAACGTGAAACTAACTTTCGTTGGCTTTAGGCGAAGCTCTGATGAGATTTTATTTCAGGTATTTAATTTAATAAATCAAACGAATATTGCAAGGGATGTCATTCTACTATGGTCACCGGAGCTAATTTTGACCTAAAAACGTCTCAGAGAAGTAGCAAATGTACATCTCAGTACCCATGTTCACGAAGACGTCTTACGCTTCAAATGTGCACCAGAGAAAATTTCAGCCGATAATGACTCGGGACAACAGCCATTGGCAACGTGCAATTACAAAAAAAAAAATACCGACGTGTGAATCCTGTTCTTGTTCACCTAACGAACACCAAAAGAATTGCACGGATCTCAAGCGTATGTATGAATCGATAGTAAGCCAAGACTCGCTTGATGTTTCTGCGAAGAGAACAGAAAAAGACAGGTAATTTAAGCCCAACGTCAATAACGGTAACATGATGCAATATTTATGCAATGGTAACGCCATTGCACCAATATGGTTTGTTGTAAGCGCAGCGTCTGTTTCCGTACGGCGCAAAAAGCACATTAGGCGTAATTGTTTCTCCACGCTTGCAGTTTTGGACTTAGCACACCGTGCACAAAAGTTACTAAAAAGATATTTTTTTGTTACACATAGACTAAAATGTCACTTTTCGCTGATAATTTGTATCCCTATAGTATCCTACCACTTTCAGTTTGTGCCATTGTAGATCCTGTACCACGCAGATCCTGAAATATTAGACCTGTTTCATCAGGGGCACGGCAAAGTATGCAGTACTTGAGTATTCGTTTTATTTCATTTTTAAATGAGGATGATTTAAAATACAAATTAGATTTAAAATTTTGGCTTTTCGCATCTGATTAAGTATCATAAATTTAGCTCGCCTTTAGATCAACAGGCACCTGATAAAATTATTAACCAATTTATAGCTAATACGGATGAGCGAAAACAATTACTAGTAAAAAATAAACCACTGGGGTGTTCAACGGGCCCTGGAAGGAGTGGCAAATAAGAATATTTTTACTTTATCTGCTTAAATAAACATAAAAAAGGAGGCAAAAGTGATTACGAGTGTATAAATAGTAACTTCACGATTACCAAGGCTGACAAAAAGTAAAATTTGGGACAAGCCGTGTAAGAGCTTCATTCAAATATCATTTCATATCTGAAGCTCAGGTAAACAGCATGCGTGTAACGTAATTTCAAGAATCATTATGTGACAGTGCAAGCTTTCTGTGTGAATTAAGGGGAACCAGCTCTAGCGCGAAATCTTGCAAGTGTTGAATAAGCACATACGTATAATGGATGTTTTTTTAAATACGAAGTGATGCAGAGAGAGCTATGAATGTTGCTTTATTTATTTCTTTATTTGGTGTACTCTCAAACAACGAAGCTTTGGAGATAGAAGCTAGGTTGCAGTTAAAAATAAATTCAATACTGAAAGAGACGTGGCGTCATTATCATAGTTGGCCGGTAAAAGTGCAGCCACAAAGCACAAGGAAGAACATGAAGTATGCAACAAGAACTGCACACTAAGCAACTTCAGTGCCTCGTAAAGGGTCGTAAAAAAGGGCTGAATAAAATATTATAGTGTTTTCGTAATAATTCATAAGCCAAGCTCTACTATTGATAAGACAGGTTTAGCAGAAATCTTAAGTTTAGGGTAGGAAATAAGACTAATACGAGAAATTTGACGTTGTTACAATATTATTTATTAAGAGTTAAAATGATGACAGAGTGAAGGAAGCACCGGGGAGGTTGGAATAGCATAAGTTGTGTTTTAGCAAAATTTTTGTCCATTAAGTTATTAGCTTGTCACAGCTTGTGTATTACACAAACTAGTATTGAGTTTAGATACGACTTCACTTCCATTCTGATTCTAATCATAAAGTGCTTCCATTTGCATGCAGTGTGTAGTGAGTAAAAGAAATTAAGCTTCGAAGGCAGGTCATTTCTATATGCCAGAAGAGAAGGCCTAGCACCCCTCGGGAAAATTATAAGTGTTGTCATTTCGCATTCAAAAATCATGACATCATTGTGAGCGATGCCGTATTGGAAAAGGGCGGAAATGTTTATTACCACGTTTAACGTTCTTTAACGTGCACATAAATCTAGGTTCACAGACCTCTAGTACATTGCCCCCATCTATATGGGGCCGCCGCGGTTTGGTCTGGTCCCACAACCATGATCGCCACTGACTTTTCAGTGAAATTCTCCAAATCACGAGCGAAAAGTCGCCAAAAGTCGCCATTTTTCTTCAAATTTCGTCAAAAAAGGATCCACTCAACATATTTATGGCGGGCTTAGTAATAAAATTGCTAATTCTGTATATAGTCCCTAAAGTACAACACCATCCGTAACCCTAAATTATGTTGACGTTTTTAATGCCAGTCAAATCACCCACTTCACCATGGCAGGGCTCACAGGGCTTAGAGTCCCATTCGTCACGTCCCCATTGGAGCACTGAGAAAGGGTATGCATGCACCAGCTGTGTCCCTGAGGACTAGCGCCTCATAACAAAAGCTTGGGATGGTTTCAGCTGTTTAGAATACAGGACGAAGCAGACTCTACATCAAGAGAAGGACGTCGTACGGGGCCTTCCTGCCGATTTTAGAGAATAATGGATTGATTGATATGTGGAGCTTAACGTCCCAAAACTACCTTATGATTATGAGAGACGCCCTAGTGGAGGGCTGCAGAAACTTCGACCACCCAAATCTGAGCACACGGCCATACACCATTTTCGTCTTCATCGGAAATGCAGCCGCCGCCGCCGGGATTTCGTCCCGCGACCTGCAGGTCAGCAGCCGAGTACCTTAGCACTAGACCGCCGCGGCGGGGAAATTTTAGAGAGTATCACTGTAGTGCACTAATGTGTTAGATAATCGAACAACTTAATTACAAGGCAACAGAAATAAATTCGAAAGGACTGCGTAACCATGGCAACGCCCGCACCCAGCTTTCTTTGAAGTCATGCTTATGCTACACATTCACTTTAGTGAAGTATCTGAAGGCTGCCGAAAGAAATCAACTTCTTGGCTGGCTTGGAAAGTATGCTAACAAATTCAACCTCTACATACCAAATCAACGAGTACTACCATAGTGAAGAAGTCGACAAGCTATCGAGTACAGTTTGAGGTGTGGTCAGAACACGGGGCCTAACCATCACCTAGCCACTTGAGCAGCGAAACTTTAAAGAAGCTTGAAACTCTCAAAGCACCCAAAAAACGTATACTGTCACTTCGCGGCACGCGAAGCACTCCGTTGACGTGAAGTTTTCTGGGAAGTTGCTGGCGGACGCACCAGTATGCCAATGCCTCAAGGATATAGGTGAATTGAAAAACAGGACAGACGTACTGAATTGAGCGTAAAGGGCATCTTCTACTGGAGGATCTAAATCTGTGACAAATTGAAAAGATTCTGTGGCCCATTTATTTCGAAGACACTGAATATAGATTGCATATTCAAGTCTAGACCATAGACAAGAATCGCCGAAAAAAATCGCCATGCCACCATTCATAATTTGAGGTCACCTCAAATTCGCCAATTTGGCGAAAAGTAGCCACCAGTGGCAACCCTGCCCACAATCTTCGGGTCATTAGTCGGGCGCCGTAACCACCAGACCATGGTGCCGGCTGAACCCTGTGGTATAACTGGCTAATTATGAAATGGAAGCGCACAACGTAGAAGCAGACGGAAAGACAGGGACAAGCGCTAACTACCAACTGAAAGTTTATTCGGAAAAAATATGAAATATATACTAAAAGATGATACAGTGTCAAGGCACATACGATAACACCAAAGCATAGACCAAAAATGGCAACACCGATAGAATATCTTAGTGCGTCAGCCCTACCTTACCATCGCTTACTGTGCTTTACATTGATTAGTTAACTTCTACGGCATCTGCTAATGTTTAAAAACGCTAGCTCCTTATCGGACAAAGCGATTGATGGTTTGCTGACGCAAGCCCCGTGTTCCGCTATGTGTGCTGCTTCAATTATAAGCCTTGTGCGCTCATCTTTGTGCTTTTGGAGAACTACTGTCTTATCAAATTGTACTTCACAGCCACATCTAGTGACATGCTGGGCAAGATAACCATCATTGCCGCTACGAACATTGCACGCATGCTCACGCAACCTGTCGTTGAGGCATCTTCCAGTTTGCCCAATATAACAGGCACCGCACGAAAGTATGATCATGTAAACTACGTCACTAATGCAGTTGACAAAACGGTTCCTGTGCTTTGTTTTACACCGCTGTTCCCTGTGTCTAGCGCCACATGTCAGTCTAGCCAGCTGAGAAAGCTTGTGTGGTGCAGAGGAAACTACACGCACTCCCATGCGCTGCCCCACCTTTTTCAGGCGGTGGGTAACCTGATGCATGTAAGGGACAACAGCTACTCTTTCTCTTTCTTTTTCGTGGGTCCTGTTGTCACGTCCTACTGCACCATGTCCCTGGCCATCTTTAGCTCTCCGTTTTCTACGGATACTTTCGGCCACGGACACCAAGACCGCCTCAGGATACCCTGCTGACTTAAGCCTAGCCACCTGATTGTGGAAGCTGGCCTCCATTGAATGCATACAGGACCGGTCAAGTGCATTAGTGAAACACGTACTCACTATGCCTCTTTTTACAAGTTTGCTATGAGCCGACGTGTACGGCAGAAGCGGTTTCCCCGCGCGTGGCTGGAATTCCCAGCAGGTATGTTCAGCCCTAAACGTAAGCCTGAGATCCAAAAACCTGATTGACGAGTTTTCCGGCATTTCATGGGTCAATACAAGTGGACCAAGGTATTTCTTAAAGAGAGACAACACATTATTGGCATGAGACACAAAACCTCGAGGATCACACTTCATTATGACTAAAAAATCATCAACAAATCGAAACACTTTCTTCGCTGCAGTGCTCACTAATTCTTGATTAACGGCCCTGTCCATTTTCGCCAACAACAAATCACTCAAAATTGGGGCCAGACACGACCGTCTGCTTCTACGTTGTGCGCTTCCATTTCATAATTAGTCATGTATCACCAACTCGCCCAATCAACCATTTTGGTATAACTGGTGCCGGCTGAACCCTGTGGTATAAATCTGTATGTACCATTCGCGCGCGCGCTGGTACAATCTACTGTGTGTGTGTGTGTGTGTGTGTGTGTGTGTGTGTGTGTGTGTGTGTGTGTGTGTGTGTGTGTGTGTGTGTGTGTGTGTGTGTGTGTGTGTGTGTGTGTGTGTGTGTGTGTGTGTGTGTGTGTGTGTGTGTGTGTGTGTGTGTGTGTGTGTGTGTGTGTGTGTGTGTGTGTGTGTGTGTGTGTGTGTGTGTGTGTGTGTGTGTGTGTGTGTGTGTGTGTGTGTGTGTGTGTGTGTGTGTGTGTGTGTGTGTGTGTGTGTGTGTGTGTGTGTGTGTGTGTGTGTGTGTGTGTGTGTGTGTGTGTGTGTGTGTGTGTGTGTGTGTGTGTGTGCGCGCGCGCGTGCGTGCGTGCGTGCGTGCGTGCGTGCGTGCGTGTGTGTGTGTGTGTGCGTGTGTGTGTGTCAACGAGAGAAAGAGAAAGTAGAGAGCATAAGAAGAACAAGAATGTAAACCTTGCTGTGCGGTAATGTAAGGCCATATATAAAAGCTAAACCACAAATTCTTGGTGGGGATATAATGAGGCGTGGTGGGAAGAGGCGATGAAGTGAGGTTTATTGTCCATATGAGGTGAAAGTACACTACACACAATTAAACACAGGTCTCACAGGTCTCAATATCACCGTAGGGGTACTTGTCTTGCAATGTGTTTCGAAGGTTTGATATGTGACCTTAGTTTGACGAAAGTGTACCTCGACGTCAAATTCGTTGATACCTATCACCATTATCTGTTACCGAGGGGGAGTAATATGAGCCGCATACGTCCACGTGCCTTTAAAAAGAGTTATACTTTAAGGGCTTCACATTTTGCGTAAGTACGGTAGTGATCGAAAGCTGCCCTCTAAAGGTAAAGGGCGATTTACACGTATAAAGATTCAAAAACAGAGGTGTCTTTCATTAGAACCCCTCTTTGAAACGAAAACACACGCACGCGTGCGCATAAAAAGAAAGAAAGAAAGAAAGAAACAAACAAACAAACAAGCAAACAAACAAATGCCTCTAGCTCGTTTGAGCCACAACAGCGTTCTCTCTTTTCTTGAAGGTAGTAATCTTCACTTTTGCTTAGACAACAGGCACGAAATTACTAAGTATTGCAGGCCTTTTGTACTTTAGCAATATTGCAAGTGCTTAGTAGGTGGAACCCTTTTGCATGCTTTGGTCTTCAACAATAGTCACAGTACAGTTCTATGTGATTGTACTTACAATCTGAATGGAATAAAAAAAAAGACGCTTCGTATATATCATTACCGAATCGCCTACAAATATACCTCCTCTATACATTTAGAAGCTTCAGATATTTACACACGCACGCACACGAAGTGCAAAAAAAAAATCATGTTTGGGTGTGAACTTTGGGGTGGAGGAATTGCGTCCAAATCTTGAAATTCGCGCGTAGGAGGATGGGCAAGTCTGTTGAGCTGGAGCCCGTTCTGCCACCTATCGCGCATGTCGGAAACAGACCAAGGCGCGTTACGGGTGAGTTCGGGAGACTGCTGTATTAAAAAAAAAGAAAAGCGTATAACGAATGAGAATATGGGTTTGTGCTTCTGAATCGCGTGCTGCTTTATGGTCCCGTGGCTCCGGGTAAGTCGTCGGGACGTAAGTATGCAGTATGCCGGCATCATGAACAGTTATTTGGTGAGAGCAGTTATATACGGAACATAAGGTGGCGATTCAATTCTGTAGATGGCGCAACTGGGCCTTTTATGCAGTACAGAAGTCGATTTCTGGTATGGAGCCTTTGGTGGCTTTGGCGAGTGAACTCCACACGAATAGGTCGCAGCCCTACCTGCACATTCCTAGGGTTTTGAGACTTTGTTTCAACCCAAATCTTTTTTTTTTTCACAGAAAGAAAGTGCAGCACTGCTATTACCATTTCACGTGTGTTGTAACATTTCATAATAATTTTGTCGGATAGGCTAGTATTTTTAGAGTGCCAGTGTGAGACTGAGAATCAGTCATAAAATAGAAAGCTGTTAGGCTGGTATTTTAACACTTTCTTCTTAAAAAAAAAAAGCTGTTGTCTACTGTACAGAGCGGAGGTTTTAAATTAGTTCCACCACACAAAGACGTGCGATTCCGAACGTGTTTACAGGTGTACTTGAAACAGAATATATGAACGCACTGATATTATTCCAATTTAGTAATCTCTCAGGAACTATTTTTTGTGGTATGTTCCTTCACTAAGATACTAGGACCACCACAAGACTATTTTGGCACGTTTTCGTGATTGCATGTTATCGAGATATACACAGCTTCAATTTAAATCAATAATTAGAAACTCACGTAATTTAATAAAATTGAATAGTACTCTAAACTTCTGATTAGTTCATGTCCAAATTTGGTTTCTCGTAAGAAGCCCTTTCACAAGCCCGAGTGCATGGTATAAATCTCTGTACCATGCACTCACACCACCTTTCCTTTTGCACGGTCAAGTGCAAACCTCTCCGGGATAGCCACGCTACGTCACACTTCTTGCTTGACGTCAACCACTCAGAACTAATTTCAGCATAAATCATTCGCGTAAGTTTTTGAGCTTTGTTTCGTCGATTAAAATAGAACTCATACCCACTCATGTGCTAGCCTTCCACCATATTGGTGGAGTGACGAATGAGTAAGGTCTAGATGAAGAAAAGCGGTGACTGGTTTCGTTCCACAATAAGATTCTCTCTTTTTTTTTCTACTCATGGATTTTTCCTTGAGAAAGTGGTATGCTGCTCCTTGCTAATTTACGTTTTAGTTGAATACAACTTTCTCTTTATTATGCTGCAACCATTGTATATGGTGCTTTCGTCATTAAATGGACACTAAAGTCAACTATCAAGTCGACGTTGATTGTTGAAATGGTGGTCCAGAAACATCGTAGTATTACTTTTGTGCCAAGGAAGGGCCTATTTTGAATTAAAATCACGTTTTAGTGGTCCGCATCGGGTTAACGCCCTTCAAATTACCATCCTCAAGAAGCGGACTGACCGGACCGACTTACGTCACTGTTGCCGTGCACAACGTCACTCGGCTTTACTGCACTAGAAGCAACAGACCGAAATCAGCGGTAGCCACTGCAACAGCAACGGCCTGATCAATTTGCCGCCATTGGCTTCGAGATTGCAGATGCTTTTGTGTCAAACGCGCCCCTCTAGGTGGCACCACCTGTCCCGTATAACCACGCGAAAATTGAATTTTTGAAGCACTCGTGCCACTCCCCATACTAATGTCCGGCGGTTCTTTTTTCCATGAGTCAAACAGAAACGAACAAGCATTTTATTGCGTCTCTTGACGCACGGAAGGTTCTTTATTTAGTGCAGTTAGATCGATTACTAGGGATTAATTGTAGGCGGTCCGTCTGATATCATCGGCGATCATTTTGAAAGTGTCCTACTGCGGCGCTTGTGATCTTGTGCATTTACCTTAATTTCTCGGTAAGTAGGGCACTGTTGTGGACAATATTGTCGTTTTAGATTTTCTCATACATTGAGATTTCACTCTGACGTAAATTGTTATTTGACTTTAGTGTCCCTTTAAATATGGATGGGCTACCGAATTCACCCTCTCATTTCTTCTATCTCCTTTTTCGCCCATTTATCTCTTACTCCCCCGTGCAGGATAGCAAATCGGCCGTCCTTCTGGTGAATCTCTCTGCCTTCTCTCTCTCTCTCTCATGGTCTTCTTGGTGAGCCATGGAACTGAGGAAGCAGCGCCCTAAAATCACACTCACGCATGCAAAAGAAGACACAAACACTCACTTGCGCTGAACGGCCATTGCTGCTTTATTCTTGCTAAAACTTGTCTTATGTGTTGTAGCCGGCGAGCAAGGCGACGCTGGACTCAGTTGGTGGCGAAGGTTTAATGTGCTAAGCAAGCGGCTCGCATGCCAATATAAGTACAGGCACATGACGTAGCCTATGACGTAGCCTGTGACGTCAGTACGGCGCGTCATACGTTGGCTACTACATCTCTTCCCCCTTTATTTAGCAGCATAGCCAAAACGTTCGGGAGGCTTTCGCATTCTTGTACTTCGTCGCGATTCAGGTGGCGCGACGTTTTCTTGGGAGCTGGCGTCAGGCGCCTGCTGTGATGGCAGTTCCGTCACGCTGGCTCGGTCAGGTGGCGGAAGTTGTTGCTCTGGTGCAGGCCCGTCCGGCGGCGATGCGGTGTCGCTGTCGCTTTGTGACGGAGTGGGACCCGGCTGTGCCATGCGGGTTTGCTCAGGAATCCACACGCTTCTGGGAAGAGGAGCAAGGCATGTGTTAGGAACAATATCGTCCGCATGCAGAAAGCGCTCGTGGTCTTCGATTCGGACTATGTATGTTCCTTTGCTAACTCGTCGCACAACTGTTCCTTCCAACCAACGTGGATCACTCGGTCGGTTTCCTCGCACACGAACGTTGTCGCCAACCTCGAAGTCCCTCCCGGAGTATGGGTTTCCTGACCCTGTCTTCGAGCTATATTTGCTTGGGCACGTTTCGCTAGCTCCGGATGCAAGATGCTCAGCCTCGGGCGTGGCCTCCATTAGAGAAACAGTTCGGCTGGCGTCTTACCGGTCGTCGAACACGGTGTGTTTCGGTAGGTGAACAGGAACTGGTCTACCCGATGCTGCATCGTCCGAGTCGCTCCCGTGTTCTGCTCGTCCCGTAGCTGTTTGATGAAGCTTCGCTTGACGGTCTGGACAAGCCTCTCCGCCGTGCCATTTGAAGCTGGGTGGTAAGGTGGTGTCTTGGTGTGCTGCACTGCATTCTAGTTTAGAAAATTTGTGAATTCAGCAGACACAAATTGCGGCCCATTGTCAGTCACAATTCTCTCGGGAAGCCCAAATGCAGCAAAAACAGTGCGGAGTTTTTCAACTGTCGCCTGTGCTGTAGTGGACTTCATGTGCAGAACATCCACTCACTTGGAGTGCGCATCGACAAGCACTAAAAACCAGTCGTTCTTGTAGTAGGCAAAATCCAGGTGAACTCTCTGCCACCTGCGAGTTGGCCATCCCCACGATAACATCGGCACGTGGGGCGCAGAGTTCTGCGTTAGTTGGCAAGTTGAATAACCTCTTACAGTTTCTTCAATGCGGTCGCACAACTTTGGCCACCACACATGGCTTCTTGATAGCATTTTCATGCGAGTGATGCCTGGATGCCCTTCATGCAAAAGCGATAAGACTTCAGATTGTACCGCTTCAGGTATAACAACCCGAGTTCCCCATGTTATGCAACCACAGTCTACCGACAGTTCGTCTTTCCGCGAGAAGAATGGGGCTACGTTGTCTTCTGACACGTACGATGGCCATCCATTCACAACATACATTAGCACCTTAGACAAAACTGGGTCTTTTTGGGTTTCGTCACTGATCCTTTTCGCAGATAGTGGTACGGCTTCTACTGCTGAAAAGAAGTGAACGTAGTCGCTTTCGTCGGTGTCGTTCGGAAGCGGTAATCGCGATAACGCGTCCGCGTTTGCTACTTGGGCTCCCTTTCTGTACACCCATTTGTAGCGATATGCAGCTAGCACTAGCATCCAGCGCTGCATGCGTGCTGCTGCCATTTGCTGAATTGGCTTTGTTTGCCCCAGCAGTCCCTCCAGGGGAAGGTGATCGGAATAAATAGTGAATTGACGGCCGTAAAGATACTTGTGAAACCGTTCGATTCCGAAAATCACAGCCAACGCTTCCTTTTCTATGTGTGCGTAGCCACTTTCGGCCTTTCTCAAAGTGCGTGACGCATAAGCTATCGGCCTTTCTTCCCCGTTCACGACATGAAACAACACTGCGCCAACCCCATAAGGTGAGGCGTCGCAGACTAATCCAAGAGGCTTCTTTGGGTCATAGAATGTTAG
This sequence comes from Rhipicephalus microplus, assembly GCF_043290135.1. Taxonomy (NCBI): domain Eukaryota; kingdom Metazoa; phylum Arthropoda; class Arachnida; order Ixodida; family Ixodidae; genus Rhipicephalus; species Rhipicephalus microplus. The sequence continues at coordinate 149,474,525 of NC_134710.1, read as the reverse complement.
CACGCTCGCTTGCGTAAGGAGGCTCTTACTCTCCGCGAAGGCTTTTTCTTCTTTTGCGGACCAGACCCACTTCTTATCCTTCTGAAGCAGTGCATACAAAGGCTTTAGCCTCGAAGACATGTTTGGCATGAACTTGGAGTAAAAAGTTATCATGCCGAGGTACGCTTTAAGCTCACTGATGTTCTTAGGTGTGGGTGCTTCCCTTATGGCTTCAACCTTCTCGACGCACGGGTGCACACCATTTTCGTCAATGATATGCCCAAGATATTTGACAGAATTCAAAAAAAAACTTGCATTTTTCCTTTCTCACTTTTACGCCGTGGTCCCTGAAAACCTGCAGGACTGCTTCCACCCGGGCCAGGCATTCGGTATGCGATGCTCCCGTGATGAGGACGTCGTCGAGGTAGCATACCACTCCCGGTAGTCCTTTCAACAGCTCGTTCATGATTGCCTGGAAAACTGCAGGTGCACTTGAGATTCCGTACGGCATTCGAACATACTGGAACAACCCCATATGAGAGTTTATAGTCAGCAAGGGTCGCGAGTCAGGGTGCACCTCGATTTGCTGATATGCCGTCGAAAGGTCCAGAACGGTGAAAACCTTGCCCCCAGCCAGTGTCGTGAACAAATCCTCCACCGCGGGCAGTGGGTAATGGTCGGTCTTCACTCATGGATTCACCGTCAATTTATAGTCTCCACACAATTTTACTGTGCCGTCTGGCTTGTGAACAGCTACCAGCGGCGTGGCCCAGTCGCTGCGGGTTACGGGCACCAGTACGCCCTCTTTTTGCAAATTGCCTAGCTCATGCTCGACAGGTTCACGAATGGCATACGGCACAGACCACGCCTTGCAAAAGACTGGCATGCTTCCTTCCTTAAGCACCAGTTTTGCTTGGTAACCCTTTATCAACCCTAAACCAGGTGAAAAAACGCTGGCATACCTTGACAGGATGCTATCGACAGACGGTTGTGCGTGCACCTCGTGAATGCTGTTTAGGTCCATTCCGAGGTTCGCAATCCAGTCGCGGCCTAGGAGTGCTGGCTTCTCTCCTGGTACCACGATGATTGGCAGGACTTTCCACTGTCCCTTATAATCGACCAAGACCTCCACTTGGCCTTTCACTTGTAGCGTCGCTCCGCCGTAAGTCTTGAGCTTCATCTCGCACTTCGCAAGCTGCGGCGGCTGCTTTAGCTGCCGGTAAACGCATTCCGGGACGAGTGATACGGCTGCGCCCGTATCTACTTGCATCTTCACAAGCTGGCCGGCTATCTGTACTTCAACTTCATATGGTTGTTCCGTGCCCACCAGATACACACCGTGCAGCAGCAGCTCTGTGCCTCCGCTCGCTTCGTCACTCACGTTGTGGACGGTGCCAGGCGCCGGTTGCTTGCATCTGCACATGCGCGCCAAATGTCCCACGCGCTTGCAAAGATGGCATTTGAATTTACGATAACGGCAGCAACGGGCGTCATGCTCTTGACCGCATCGATAGCAGCTTCGCATTGAACTGTTCTTCGGCTTGCTGGCAAACTCCGGTTCCTTCCCCGTCTTCTTTAGAGCGTGAATGTCGGCATCCGTATTCGCAGTTGGTCGGAATCCCCTCGACTCCCGCTCCGCTAGCTCAACGCTCTTAGCAAAAACGCAGGCCGATTCGAACGTCAGCTCCTTCCTCTTCAGTAAACCCGTCTGAATGGTGGAATTCCGTAACCCAGCGACGAACCGGTCCCGTAAAGGGTCGTCGAGAAACGTACCGTAGTTGCACTTGGCTGCCATGTGCTTCAGCGTGACTGCAAATGCCGCGACGGACTCCCCTTCTCCTTGGTACCTCCTGTTGTTGAATTTGAAACGCTCCGCAATGACTTGACTTGAAGGCTCGTAGTGGCCACTCAGCACTTTCACCAAGTCCTCGAACGCCTTCTCTTCAGGTTTTGCAGGTAGAAGAAGGTCCTTGAGCGTCTTGTACGCTTTCTTTCCTATGGCATAGATCAAGGCTGACTTTTTAAGTTCTTCGTCTTGTACGCCGGCTACTTTGCAATAGTGCCCAAACCGTTTTACATACGATGCGAAATCTTCGTCTCCTTCTTCTATGAAGGCGTCGAATTCCCACATCTTCGCCATACCTTGCCTTTCGCCTTCCAGCTGTCATTGCTCACAGGATCCGCCCCCGTCGTTCGGTGCAGCCTATCCCATCCTCATCGCCATCTGTTGTAGCCGGCGAGCAAGGCGACGCTGGACTCAGTTGGTGGCGAAGGTTTAATGTGCTAAGCAAGCAGCTCGCATGCCAATATAAGTACAGGCACATGACGTAGCCTGTGACGTCAGTACGGCGCGTCATACGTTGGCTACTACATTATGTGACGAATATAACAGTGACGATAGATGAATGATATCAAATGTGACAAATGATAACAGTATAGAGAGTAAATAAAACAAAAAACGTTAGACAAAAGTCACATTTTACAGTGACGATAGATGAATGATATCAAATGTGACAAATGATAACAGTATAGAGAGTAAATAAAACAAAAAACGTTAGACAAAAGTCACATTTTCGATAACATTTCACTGAATGTGCGATTACAGTTGAAGGTAGGGATGCCCGATCTTGTATTTGTTTTTAAATCCTGTCATTCAGAATTTCATTGCAAGGATTACATACACACCCTAAAAAGAACGAGGTCATGAGCATGGAGCGCGAAAAAGAAGAAAGGGAAATCTTCGAAGTAATAAAACGTCGAAAAATAGAAGCTTAAATGTATCATTTGGCCCTCGCTGTCATTCGGTAGAAGTGCGCTGATATCTCAAAGTTCATGACGTCTTTAGTAGAAGATTACCCAAATATCATATTTTGTCAATTTCGGCGGCTATTATTTATTAATTAGTGCTATTATAGCGCATGCGCTTGTTAGCCTGCCTAAGACGGATATTTGCAGTCTAGTAAATGTGTGTTTGTCTTCTTTTTGTGTGCGTGAACATGCATTTTGTGCCCTGCTTCATCAGGTACCGTTGAGTTTTGGCATAGACGTTTTCGCTCATTTAGCCCTGTAAAATAATAAGTGAAGAGCATGCATCTAATTTTGCATACGTCACCTATGCGAACTGGACAGTATCAGTATCCATATGAGCCCACGTAGGTGGTTGGGACTTTCCAGGTTTTGGTCGCTATCATTCGTCAAAACGTTCTTTTTTTAGGGCACGCAATTTTATACGCTCAGCTGGGCACTATTTTCCGACCTTACTATGCACGCAATTCGAGAGTGATCAGTCACTTGCAGTGCTTGTTCAGGAAATGATATGTTCTAATTTATTTTGCTCATAGCATAGTACGATTTGGCACTCCTTTTTTTTCTGTATCGCGACACTTGGTTTCACTTTCTACGTGGTGTCCTGCGTTGCTCGCTGCTCTTAAGCGTCTGATCTCGCTTTATTTCGGACACTTCTGCGGCAAACTAGCATCATGAGCCCGGTACATAGCCGCATAATTTTGTTACTGATCGCCAACCCTCTCTTTCTTGTCATCGTGAATTCTCTGTCGTTATCTCCGGGTAAGTCACCACGTTCTACAAAACGCATTGTGAAGCAAGAACCTTGAGTTACTCATACTTAACTTCGAGAAAGAGTGCAGCTAAGTCTCGGGCAACAAGCTCTTGTTCTCAATACTTGTGAATAAGGGCAGGATAATAATTTCGAACTTGCACTTGTAATAAAACACCTCCATATTTGCATATTTTTACGGGCTGCGGAAGATTGCAGTGGCAGCCATACTTAATCAAAAGACTTATTCTAGTATTATATACAGGTACACTTGCTTAATGGGAACCTAACTGCAGTTAAATACTTGGCTTCACTATTTTATCTGAACTCTGCAATAATACAATATTCAGGGCTTTCCCGTTCGCTATTAAAAAGAAAACGATAAGAAGATGAACATGTGTAGGAGTGAGCTCTCATTGTTCGGAAAACCTTGTTTATTTTTTTGCTTCCTTCATTTTCCAGGTACCAGTACAATGCATCTTCCGGCCCGCGAAGCTTCGGGTGGTCGTGCTACTGGCAAAAAGAATGTGCCTTATTATGGCGACAGTCGAGGCTCAAGCAGAGGATCATCCCGGAAAAGCCAGCAGATGATCGCCAAGTCCTCGAGCAACCCTCATGTCACGCCGTCTGAGCAGACGAAAGTAGAAACAACGTCGCAAAGACAGTTATCATCACCTGCTTTGAATGTGTCGGTGGCACGTGGTGCAGAGGGTGAATCAAGAGGAGTGGCTCATTACTCGAAGAAATCCCAGAGTCTCATCGCAGTGGCTGGAGTGCCCTACTACCCCGTAGCCGTGGGAGTTCGCAGGGTTTATACAATCCCGTACCCGTGGGTGTACTACGCTGTCTATCCTACGACATGGCGACCCCCTGTAGCCCCAGTAATCAACATACCTGTAGTTGTGCACGTGCACCCCCAGATCGTGCCAGTGCAGGTCCCCACAATTGTATCGAACGCGGGTGGTGGTGCCGTTGGCTTTGTACCTGGTGATGACTCGGGAGTTGTAGGTTCAGGCCATCCGAATGCCGACGACGGCATCGACGCTGGCTTTGTGCCAACCTACCGCTGTGGAACTGCCAAAGTTGCTAACTGCCAAGGCTGATAGTAAATCAGAAGGAGCGATCACGTTATCTGTTGTGAGAGACATTGCCATTTGAGAGTTGCATATCTCAAATAGCGGTAGCTCAAATGATTGAGCACTCAATTGGGAACTTAAATAGCGATACATGCATTTCTGAAGACAAATATGGTACGCTGGGTAAGAGAGAAGTTCCATATGAACTAGCGGCAGCCTACTCTCTTATGAAAGTGATGACAATCAGCCGTGCCAATTATTCCTTTCATAAACCTCCCGCCACCTTGCCGGATTCCGCAAAACTAATTAACAGTAATCTACTGCGTCCAATACTGCAGTCATCTTTTCGAGAAATGAGAGGTTGCGTAAATACATGCTAGGTGATTTGATGTCACGTTTATTTGTATTCGCGTATTTTTCTGAGCTACCTACATCTACTCACTTCATGTAGCGAAGTATATGCTTCCTACTGCTGATTCTGGACACGTGATTGTATCTGAATACACACCTTGGGCTAATATAAACATTGCTGAGGAATGTGCCACCCTGTTATGCTTATATAGAGTCGGTCCAGTTCTTTTACCATCAAAAGTTTCAAAATGAATTGTTTGTTTGAATCCTCCTAAGTTTTATACCATACTTTACCAACCATGAACTACAACGACAGTGGTTAGATTATAGTTCGTAAAATGTTAAGGTGCATTAAAATACTCCCTCCTGCCACACATACTTCTGGCTGTGAGAAATTCGTCTTACTTAAATGCATCAGATTTCCCTCATTTGCTTGATAACTACTCACTGTTTGGTCTAATTAACTAACCAGCGAACGAACTAACTAACCAACCAATGAACTGGGAAATGAATAAATAAATAATTCATAATGGTATTAAGAACTTACAGCTGTGAATCTGGGTCAATAATATATAGGGCAAAAAAGATTACTGCTTGTTGATCAAAGTCAAGCCGCTTGCTTTTATTTTTGTCAGTAATTGATGTATGTTGCTGTGTGTTAATTTAGATTAGCCTTTTAAGGCTAATGTTCTTTGGGGTAGCTTGCAATCAAGCATCGGCCCAGCATGGATTAGCGCTTAGAAATGTGAGTACCATTCTTCAGTCAGTCAAGAACTTTATTACTTTATTAAAATGTTCTGAGGAGTTTAAGCCACCAGGGTGTACACAAGAGACATCCTATAGCAGCCGCTACTGCAGGCGACGCCCGAGTCGGGGTGGGAACGTGGTGGCGTTTCGCCATTTCTCGGGCCCTCTGGACTGCTTTTAGTTGGTTTTGCAACTTGGGGCTCTTGAGTGCCTCTTCTCAGTCGGACTCACTGGTCAGAGGTCTCTGAGGTGACGCGGGGCATTGCCAGAGCACTTGTGCGAGTGAACGGGACACTTTTGCGTAGTCTGGCTATTGTGGATTTATTTCCGAGTTGTAACGGCTGAGTCGGCCCCGTGATGGATACGATCTCGTTTGTATAGCATGTGAAAAGCTACCTCTTGCGCTCGTTCGAGCTTTGCATGTCGTAAAGAGTATTGGCTTCTGTCGTTTCAGTAGTGAGAGGTAATTTCGTGGGAGGTGAATAAAAGGTCACTAAACTGTACGACTGGGCCCCGGATCTTCAGTGGCTGATTGATTGTCGCGGCGGGTCAGTTCTCGCGCTTGATCACGAGCCATTTAGTTGAGATTTGGTAGCTGTGGGTGGACGTCTTTGCCCATGTGGGCAGGGAACCAAGAGAGGTAGTGCAAGCCCGTGTATTTGCATGTTGGTAAAATGTGGGCTGCTTCTGGAGCGATGTTGCAGGTTCCGGAAGTCCAAATGGTGGCGCTAGAGTCTGTGAAAACATTGGTGTGTGAGAGGTGGATGATCGCTGAAGCTACACTAAACAAAAATAAGCTGAAATAACCTCAAAAACTGGGTAAACTACTTGTACTCAAGCGCACTACCTTTTCTATTTTTTTAACTACTTACCAGTCGAAGTAAAAATTTACTCTCGTGCTAATTCAGTTTATGAACGTAGGAAGGGCAGTAATTATTTACTCCACTGAGGTTTTGAGAGAATATAGAGAGAGTACATTTTTACTGCATCACAAGGTTTTTGAGGTGACTTCTGGGAGTTAATTCAGGTGGTAAAAAAAATAAAAGTGGACGAGTGCATTCACCCAGAGTCGACATACTTATTAAGTATTAAATGACAGCAGAATTGATGACACATAGATTAAGATAGAGGCAAACACGTACACACAACAAACGCAGAATAGCTGCGGTGACTGAATTTCCGATGGAGGCGGAAATGTTGTAGGCCCGTGTTCTTAGACTTGGGTGCACGTTAAAGAACCCCAGGGGTCAACGCGGGGGTTTTGCTTGGTGCTGTGCTGAAGTTTTTTGATTGTGGCGTCGGATCGCGTTGCTTCGTCGAAGGCGAAATGGTGCGGACCACCTCATTCTCATCGGCATGAAGGATTTCAGTGTCGAAACAGCGGAAATAGTTGCTTTCTGTGCGCAAACATCGAGCCTCTTCGGCGAAACGCATCAGATTTACTTCAAGTTCAAGGACCTGTCTAGTGAGCCCGAGGTTGAAGAAGAGAACTGTGCATGTGGAGCGGGCCCGTCCGAAAGGTGCCAGCACTTTTGCGCTGTCTTACTTCACTGCTACAGCAAAGGCCTTAACAGTTTTACAGGTAAGTACGTTGCGACACGTGCTGTCGATTGCATGTATCCCATTGAGTTCCGTTGCCCCGTCAAAAGTTGAATACGTACGCTGTTCAGTTGATTACAGAACATAGCTATGCGTGCATGTAGGCCAGTGTAACTTGAGATACGACAAATCATAGTTTGAATTGTTATATGAGTGCTACTTTTTTTTCGTTCATGATTGACGTCATTGAGTTTCCAATGAAAAAGTTCGGATGTTTCCGAACACTCGCTTGTCCGAATTGGCAGTAGTTTATATTCATATGGCAGTATTTCACATGCATGCACACTACGCACTCTACGAACGCATAAACATGAGATATATACATACGAACACGCATAGACGCAGGCTACGTACGCGCGACCCTCACGTGCATGTTTGTGTGCCTGTATATACACACATTCGAAAGCAAAACTGTTCGGGGTGCGAAGGATTACAGCAGCTTAATTTGAGAATGGGCAGCACTGAAACTTGCAGATTGATTGATTGATATGTGGGATTTAACGTCCCAAAACCACCATTTAATTATGAGAGACGCCGTAGTGGAGGGCTCCGGAAATTTTGACCACCTGTGGTTCTTCAACGTGCACCCAAATCTGAGCACACGGGCCTACAACAATTCCGCCTCCATCGGAAATGTAGCCGCCGCAGCCGGGATTCGATCCCGTGACCTGCGGGTTAGCAGCCGAGTACCTTAGCCACTAGACCACCGCGGCGGGGCAAAACTTGCAGAGAAAACAAGCATATGCGATTATTGTCACATACATAATTTGACAAATTTCCTAAAGCACTTGCTTATATAAACAAAACTATACTCTGTGCTTAGAGAAACCCAAATATCGATAAGAATGCACCCAAGCTAAATAATGGTGTACTCACCGAGGATTATTAAGCCGTCGAGAGTGAATTGATTAGAACAAACTGCCGTGGTGTCCGTCACCTTCTTTCTAATGCGTAAGCTTTTGATTTGCGATATTGTCCGTCGCTCGTCGTCTGCATCCTTCGGGAAGTGATAAAAAGATACGATGCGGCAGACTTTCCACCGCAACACCACGTATTGTGGCGCACTTGAATGGTCTTTGTACGCCTCTTTCTTCTTTTTCGGGCTTGCACGTGCGGCATGGAAAAATAAAGAAAATATGTGGCCACTTCTCAACGCGCCCAACGCGGTAACATATATCTCCTTTCAAGGTTGACCCTGTTAGCGCCGTTTCCGGTCGCGGCCGCTAGGGGGGCGTGCACCTAGCTGGAGTCACGAATAGTCGCGGGAGACATACTTCAACGGTGGCGTCAGTGGAGGAGGAGGAGAATGGCTCGTCAATTACATGCGTGACGTTCACTCGCTTAAGTGCGGGTTGGCGGAACGGAAACTACCCCCCACGATAAGGGGAGCGTGCATCGATGTGGTCTTTCCCAACTTCAACGTCGAATGTCTGCTGGAACCTCTCTGTGTGCATTTGACCGATCACAAGGCCGTGGTAGTCAAGGCGAAAGGCACGCCAGCTCCAGTCCAGTGCCCGTGTTCACTCTGAAGAAATGACAAGACCACCTATGCCAGCCGTCGCTTCCAACGAACCTTCCAGCACTCACCTCAGCACCCGCGTTAGCGCTGTTTAACCCGTGGCGCCACCCGTGCGCAACACTGCTGCTTGGCATCCCGTCAGGTTTTCCTTTGGGAAAATGTCGTTAATTTTTCCATCTCTTAACACCTTTACCCAGAACAGGGTAGCGAACTGGACGCGTGTGAAGGCAGCCTTCTTATTTTTCCTTTTTTTACCCCGCAGCTGCCCACTGACAATTTGGTACATGTTAGTATACCTAAGCCTTGCATAAATATTGCTATGAGGGCTTCGATTTCTTTTCAGGACATGTGAGCACATATATCGGTAGCTCGGTCTCATAACCTAATCAAGCCAATACACTAGGATAAGTTGTGCCTGGCGCAGAGGACGATCCCTTAGATCAACTTTCCTTCCTTCCTTTTCAGATAAATCGTTCGGTAATAGCTGGTTCACCGTAGGTGTACAGAGGTTACGGCGGTAGTCCGCTGGTCCTAAAGTTCTGGTTTCGATTCCGGCCAGCATTCCGATGGAGGCGAAATGAGTGACATGCAGTGAATAATGTCAGGGAACATTGCAGAACACCAGATAGTCGAAATTTCTGAAGCCTTCCACGACAGCATGTCTCATTCCTATCGAGGTGTTGAGACATATGACCCCAAGAAATATTACTATTACTGCCACAAAAGATGTATGAGGAGTTTTACATGCCAATCAATGAAAAGATTCTGAGGCACGACATAGTGGAGAGCTCTGAAAATTTCGACTATCTGGGTTTATTTAATGCGCACCTAAATTAAGCGCAGGGGCCGTTATCCTTTTCCGGCTAACAATTTGTGTTGGAACACATTGCAGTGACAGCACCACAACCATAATGTCACTCAAATACTTTTTAATGTTTTGCCTACTCAAGATAGGCTAGCATATTTACCAGTGATCGAAATTTTCGTAGGATTTGGTTTTTACATAATAATAATAATAATAATAATAATAATAATAATAATAATAATAATAATAATAATAATAATAATAATAATAATAATAATAATAATAATAATAATAATAATAATAATAATAACTCATTTGTCTGAAGGGCACATCACTACTCAAAATTCTTTTTTCTGAGTTCTTGCATCTTTACTACGCCATCGCCAACTCACCTTCAAGTTACAAAGTGTCACTGTATCCTAAGAAACGAATTTGTTGAAGGAAAGTTTGCTTTTGATATTTTAATATAAAATTACAAGGGAACTCAGCAGGGCGAAAGTGGCCTTTTAGTGATACTGGTTGAACAATCGTACTGTTCATTCTCCGCTCAGAACTCTCCTACCAATCAACACTTTGTTGGTTTCATGCTTTCACGCTGTGAGTTAGAAGCAGTTGTATCATCCTCACTTTGTTCCAGATTTGTCCAGCTTTTCGCAATGACGCGCACATGACTTCAAAAGCCACTCTTTCTTGTGCATTCGCGCTTGCAAACTCGGTATTGCTTAGTGCTCTTCAGTCGCCCATGGTTCTTTGTTCGCGACCAAGTACATGCGGTTCCAGCTCACGCTGCACCTGCCGAAATGGCAACCGAGCCTGCTTTTGTGGAATCGCCTGAAAAGAACTCGCTGCCTCCTTTTGCGCTTTCACCGGGGAATGCAAGTTTTCATTTTGTTTCTTTCTAACTTTCACGCAGCACGTTCGAAGGTGCTTCAATGTCACACGTCGCGCCCCTCTCGACTCAGACAGAGGCCTGTGGATTAGTTCGCGCAGATGGCTCTCAAACGAGCCTTGATCTTGAAAACCGCTCGCTTCGCTCGCAGTCACTTTTTGAAAATTCACCTGACTCAGCTGAAATCTTGAATGCAGGGGCATCGCGCTTTAGTGCGAGATGAGAGCTGTTTCAGTCTTATGGCTTCTAGGACTGGTTCTCTATCCGGGTTTCTCAACGGGTAAGTGCACCAGTGTGTCACTCGACAGTTAAAACGCTGATTAGAGAAAGGCTTGCTGTAGGACTAATTGATCAGACATATATGTGCTGCAAAGTATATATTCATGTAATTTCAATCAGTGGACCACTCATTTTTGCCGCATAGTTATTTTAATTTGGATGCCGCACGTGCGAGCCCGAAAAAGCGATGATGACTACGACAATTGCATAAATACAGCTCTCTCGAGTAGCTGCGTCTCGCCACATGATCTAGCGAAACTGCTAACGCTATCAATCTGAACTATCCGGTGGGTGAGATGCACAGACCAGAATAATCATGCTTAAATTTAGCCACATGGTCAATGCTTCACTTTTGCAGAAAATGGCATATCGCTCATTGACATGCTTGTTTATGTCGACCAGAACAAACGGTGTGCGAATGGCTTAGGGAGCATGCTTGAAAAGCTAGAAATGTCGATGAGAAACACGCGCGTTTGGTTATCACAAAGTGCGATTGTGAGACGAGGTTTCGAGAGATCAGCATTCGGAGCAGTTCTGCAGGTAATTCGGCTCCGTTGGGTTTTGAAGCATTTCTATGTTAACTTCAAGCATGCAAGATAAGTGACGCGTTGGTAGTGCCTGACACATGAAGACTTGCATCGGACAGGAGATATAGTTCTGGCTGAAATGACTTTGCGTTTCCACAAAATTTGGTGGTGAGATACATGCGCTCGACAGTGAGCTCATAAATGAATGGCGCTGGAGTCCAGTTTGTCCTCGCCTATGACTGCTATGGGCCTAGTTTGCGCATAGCAGAAATCAGACTGAATGCGTTGTGAATCGGGGTTCTTTACAGGGCTCTAAAGATATAAATGGTGTTTCCAGTGAAAATAATCCAAATATTAATAAAACGCATTAACCACTGCTGGCTGAAAACATACACATGATTTGCCGTAGTGTGTCGATCCTGAGAGTGTTTTCATATTTCTGAATAATTATTTAATTAGTTATGATCAAGTATACAAAATTTTTATATAAACTTTGGAGCAGTACCTGTTTAACCATGTATTATGTGGTGCTGTATAGGGGCCGAAAAACGAAGACATATATGTCATTAGTTCCACCTCGCTGCGGTAACCACATTTTTAAACTCGTTTGTTCAAACTACGACATCGCGTGCGTGCATCAGGTGCTATCAACAGCAGAAGTGTACGGGATGTTGTATCCACAACAAATGCGAACTTCTGCTGTATTAGTGCTTCATGCTTGTGATAAAGCTGACAACTGTATAGGTCAGAATGCTAAGTGCGGTATGGAATATTTATTTCAAAATTATATTCGTATACCAAGCGGGAATTAAGCTTTATCAAACATTTTGCTTCCCGAAAACTTTTGGTGTTGATAGCATGATATCACAAGAAGGCATACTGATTCCTGTAGTGAGTGTCGTCATGCAAGTAAGCGGCAAACCGGGTATCTATTTATTCGAACAAGTAATGCCATCATTCACGAAAATGACTAAAATATTATTTAATGTACCTAATGTCCCACATGTGCGTGACATCACCTCTGTGTTTACTTGACACAAAGATGTCGCAGCGTTCATGTTCTACACTAATTTCGTAAACTGTGGTGGTAGATGGAAGGTATGATGTTGGGCTGTTAAGCTGAGGACGTGGGGTCGAAACCCGGCTCCGACCGCCGCATTTTAATTGGGGCGACACAAAAATACATTCATTATATAAATTTAGATGCATCTAAAAGAACTTAGGTGGTCAAGTTATTCCGCAGTCACTATCTGAGGCTTTATTTCATAATCATATATTGATTTGGGCACGCAATACACGAGTAATTCCAACTACTTTTGAGGTAGAACTGTATGAACGAGGCAAAGGTAAGTGAATAGAAGTCATTCGTCAGTTTGTTAATTAGCTTAGAGATAATGACTGGGACAATTGCATGAATACAGCTTAGTTTCGAGTAGCCTTATGATGTAAAAAATTAGGCAGTGATAAGTTTTCTAAATTTATTGTTTGCACATATATGTTGCATCACTATTGATACAGATGCACGAGCAAAAATGTGGGCAAGGTAGATCATTGTAGGATCGTGCCATCTTAATACGCCCGTCCTAACGTGGGAGAAACCCACTGGGCGTTAGTCGCGTTTCTCAGGACTACAAATAAAGGTCCTCCCTTCATCCATTCATATATTTTTCTCGGTATATTACTGCGCTGTTTATGTTCATCATAAACGAAGTATAGTTAACAACTAGCACATTCTCTTCTGCATGCGAAACTGAGTCCTCTTACTGCGCCCATTTTTCAAGTGACACTGCTCAAACCTTTAATTTGTCCGACACCTGCTGTGGCACTGAGATTCCACTGATACTCACTCTATTGTTGAATAACACAGATATGCAATTCGCCTCCCACACTGATTTGTCGGGAGCGGTGGAGGTGCCGGAATCGCAAAGGGGCCCAAGCCCGATCACCAAGCACACCCGGACTCTGCGAGCTTCCCAGCAACAGGTCAGCCTGCCCCCGTTCTCGCCGTTTGAACCCTGGTATGAAAACAACGTCGCAGAAAGAAACAGGCGCGTGGCACGCACCCCTGATGACTCCTCGGCGCGTCTGCACTTTCCGTACCTGACACCGGGTTTGGCCGCGGGTCCGGGGTTGGTAACGTGCGGAACGAGCGTCGCCTACCAGCTAAGCGTGTTTGGAACGCTGAGACCCGTCTTGGTGAGGCATCTGTGCGTGCCTACTCGACCACCGCCACCACCGCCACCACCACCGCCACCTCCGCCGCCGCCTCCTCCACCGACTAGGCCACCACCTCCGCCTCCAACGCCATCAGTCATTATACTCGTGCTCCGAGGACTGGCCGTGGTTCCTGCCAAATAGACAAGGGTTCTGTGGCATATGCGAACATCTCGAAGTACATATTCTTTCACTACTTGAAAGTGTTTAAACGAAGACGTAAAGCAAGATGCGGGTCGCTGAAAATAGCACTGAATGATCACAATTGTTATTACAGACAAAGTATTTTAAGTCATTCCTGTCTTATCTCTTAATAGGTACGACCAAAACGTGAAAATTCTTTGTTATATTGGCTGTGCCTAAGCGAAACGAGGTTCTCTTGACGATCGAAGTGACAGGACACATGTCTCTGAGGGAGCTACAGATAAAAACGACTGGAACCTAATCCAAATAGATCGATAAACTTGGCACTGTCAATACTGAGCAAAAGTGTTGAATTAACTAAATGAATTCGCTTGAAATAAAATTCACCAAACGTCCCCTCATTCTCATCCTATTCGCACTCCGCCTAGCAAGCGAGCAAATATTTTAGCACCAGGTGAATGTAACTTGTTCAAGCTTCGAAGTGTATGAATGGAGCAGAATACTTGTTGAGGTCATACAAACCGAAGCCTGTGCCAAAAGCTTGTGGAGTGGTTGTCAATATTAGAGCCATTATTTATGTTGAACAGTCACCGTTAATACGTGTTCAATATCAGCAGTGATGGCACATAACATGGGTGATACAATGAAGCTCTTTGCAAACATCCAAACTTTGCTGCTAGCAGCGAACACTCAATTTTGTTATCTTCTTACTACAAAGATTGTGTACTTCAGCATTTGAGTCTGAAAAAGATACATATATGTATAGGTTTGTCCTCGGCAGTACCATCTTTATTGACTAAATTCCTTTTCTCAGGAATTTGTTCGAGGTCCCATGACTAAACAAGGTAATCAGAACGATTTTTAATGGAGGAACTTTAATCTGCAATAAAAAGGGTACAAAAAGCACTAACGCGTTCATAATGAATTAAGTGAACTAACCTATTCCACCGTAACCGTTTTATTTATGAGAGTTAACTAATGGTTTCACCATTTTCCGAAGTATAAGGCAGCAACGTAATGTTTCAGTTTTGCTAAGCTCCTTGCCTTTCACTTTTTTCCATCTTTCCCTCTGTCTTTTTTTTATTAGTTACCGATGCTGTGTTCGGTCACCTTTATATATGTAGCAAAAACAGACTCCGTCCATGCGTTTTTGTACCTGTGGATAGAAAAAAAAGGAAACCTTTGGGCTATACTTGGAGAGAGAGAGAAATATAGATAGAAAAAACGTAGGGAGGTCAACCTGGTAGAAGTAACTGGTTTGCTACTCTGCGCAAGGCGGGGGGGGGGGGGGGTCGGGGTTGTAAAGAGACTGAGAGAAAAGCAATTGTGGGTCCTCTCAGACAGCGATCATTGCGATCTGCCATTCATGACATGCTTGAACTTACTGTTTACAGCAGCTTCCATAATTTAAAAATCTATGAACAGTTCATTTTCTTGCCAGTGTACGAGAGGACTTTGTAACATTACGCTACTAAGAGCTGATGTGGCACAACTTCAGAATTCCCCGCCTCGAGTGAGCATTCGCGTTTGAAATGAGGTTTTTGTTGGAATCCGTACCCATACAAAAAAAAAAAGCTTCCTATACTAATATACAGTAGAAGTGCTTGCCAAACAACGCACCACAAGACTTTTATGCTACTCTGACACCTGTCAGGGAGCTGGCAACATGAGAAGACAACATCTCTCAAAGCTAACAGTATAACAGCTTCTCAAAACTGCCAGACAGACAGATTGTCTTTTACATCGAGCTCGCAATTGGGTACCACGTTGGTGGCGTCAACAGTGAACTAGTCTCTGAAATGTTCCTCCCCTTCGACCTTTCCCTTTGCAGGTTAGCCATCAGCAGTCCGTCCTAGATAACCTCTTTTCTTTTCATGTATTTATTTTTCCTTCCTTTTTCCTTCACCTCTACCACGCATCACTGTCTTGTGGCCTTCGTTAGGCTAATAGTCGCCGTTGTGTCGAGTAATAGAACTGGAAAATGATGGTGATATATTTATATGCGTGGTTTAACGTCCCGAAACCACCATATAATTATGAGACGCCGTAGTGGAGAGCTCCAGAAATTTTGACCACCTGAGGTTCTTTAACATGCACCCAAATCTGAGCATACAGGCTACAGCATTTCGCCTCCATCAAAAATGCAGCAGCCGCCTCCGCCGCCGGTATTCGATCCGGCGACCTGCGGGTCAGCAGACAAGTACCTTAGACACTAGACCACCGCGGCGGGGAGAACTTAAAAATGGTAATCGTGACTCCTCTTATAGCGGGCATATTTACCCGTAGCTTAACCCAGAGAGCTTGTACTACTCACTACTGTTGCCGTTAAGACACACCATGCTCGAGTGTTTCATAAAAAAATACGGCTTTACAGAACTAAAAAATCAGGCATTGATGACGTTTGAAAGAACTTTAGAAATAACGCACGAAAGCTTTTGTTGCGCTATTCCAAAAATACAAGTGTAGTTGCTGGCCAGGAAATCGCCTAAAACAGACGGCTAAATATAATGAAATAAGGTTTAAAAACTTGTTCAACTGCCCATAAAGAATGGTACAGGATCATAGCGGTTTCGAGGTTCTTCTTACATGAGTGCACATTGACGCTCTTTCGGAGGTTATTGGCCCGGGTGTGACAGCAGGTCCACAAACAATCCCGTAGCTCCGGTTGGGCTGACCCCGTTTGGCTTCAGTGCGATCCGTCAGAAAGGGCAGCATCCTGGATGCCCTGTGTACGGCTTACATGAACCATTTCAGCCCTGGCTTTTGAGGCTGCAAGAGCTCGTAGGCCAACAACAGCATGCTCCTCTCATCGCCATACTGCTTTTTACTAGCGTCGGCTGCCATCGTGATAATGGCTGGTAAGTGGCACTTCGTTTATACGCCTGTACAGAAAGCATAATTAGCATAGAAATTATGAAAATACACTTCCAACCTCTTTTTTTTTATGACGCAAGAGACTTTGGTTGCAACTCAGAGGAATACGGAGGCACCTGCTTTAGTTGACGCACCTACAAAGCATATTTTACTGAAAATTGTTTGGGAGAATGCAACCGAGAAACTGATAATGAGTCAAGCGTCATATAAAACACGAGAAATCAAAACATTGAAAAGTTATCAACTGAAAGTAAAGGCCTGTTGAGCATAAAACGGCAGCTTCTGATAAACAGCACCAGAGATATTTGCTTTATATCTTTTTCCAAGGTTTTCACTGGTCAGCCTTAGTGCTCATCCACTCGAGCCAGTGTGTTAAGCAATATTATTGTGTGCACTTGAGACCATTTATAGAAAGATTCCGGTTTGTCCTATTTAGAATGTTTTTGGGAATGTGTTCTTTAACCTCAATAACTTTAGCCATGAGCTTTTTTGTGAGCCGACCCTGCGAATACAGACCTAGAAGTTGCCTTTTGTTTTATTGTGAAGATTCACCATGCTCATTGCAGGTGTGGTTGATCAATAACTGGTTGGCTCGTGGGTACTTACTCTTTCATGCTTTCATGACTGGCCGACACTAACTAACACGAATTGTTTTTCAGTTATGACAGGTGCATGTGTGTCGCTTGGTACCTCAATTAGTGTTCGGCTGCTCCTCTTCTCTGGTGTATTAGTCGCGCGCGTAATATAACAAAAATATAGTAGAAAACGAACTATTGTTTTTATGGTGTATTTTGCATAAACTTCAACTTGTGTATGGAAAAGAATGCGCAGTTTTCTTGTAGGGACATTGTGATTCATGCTGACCACGAAATGAGCCCAGCTTGCATGGTTGCTGAGCAGTGTAATTTTTTGACGGTACAGTAGTAGGAGAATAGTCTCTTCTTAAAAAAAGTTCTTAAAGAGAGACAAACAAAACTTTAGGTCTTAGTGAATGAGCAATGTTTGCGAACGCCTAAAACATCAATATTATACACAAACTAGAACAAACAGATAATAAAGTCAAGGAATGTATAAGAGATGCTATTTGTAGTAAATATCATGTAAAGGAAAAGAAAGAATGGTGGACGAAGAAACAGCTTGTAGCTGGCAGGAACCGAACCTGGAGACTTCGAATCACACGTCTGATACTAACAGCTACAGTGGCGGTCGTCTACCTGTCCACTTTGTCGGGTATTCATATGCATTTAAACCTAGGAGTGTTAGTCAGTGCCACTTGGAGCCAGGACGGCGATTATGGAACACTGTTTTTCGGCCTGCTGGCGTTATGAAACACGTGATTTTTTTTATGAGCCGGCAGCTGTCCAATAACCCCACGTATATTAGGGAAAATTGAAGAGCTCGTTTTCTTCTTTCGTCCCCCTTGTTTTGTTCATTCATAGCAGGGGTCTCTCTCTGGCACACTTACGGTAGTATATGTGAGATAATTGGTCAGCTGGCAGCAGCCAACCTTTCTTGGCATTGTCTTTATTTACGGCTTAGCCATTCACTGCCACGCATTAGTCGGGAAGAAATAAGAACGCCTGTGTGCAATATATTAGGACGGATACTGATTTCTGCAACCCTTATGGTAGGACAATACAAGTGTTACGCACTTGAGTAGGAGTGTTAGAGAAGAAAGTGGAAAGAGAAGGCCACTTTCCCCTCTCTTTTATCTTTCACTCCTTTCAGTGAGACTATACAGTGTTATATCAGTGTCAGGGTGGTACGAGAAACCACTGATCAAGAAATCCTATAATCAGCAGAAAACAATCTATGAGTAATACAGCACCATAATATTTTTGTTGTATTAGGATAAGTACTAAAAAAATTAGAACACAGAAATAATAAAATTTACACACAACATTATTAAGCCCTTTTTCGCTAAATATGTACATTATTATGTACAGTTTCCGCTCATAATGCTCTTCATAGTGATGTAATCATGATGATCGCATCTTTTTCTTTTTAAGTTTCGAGAGCCTGCCTTCTGCAGGCATAAGCTATATTACGATCATGTAGGTGCACTTTGACGGCTATTTATTACCGGAACATTGATTTTTCGCTGAACATTTAGTGAATGTTCAAAGAGATTCATTATTTCATACCAGCAGCCGTTTTACCATACTGGCCGTTATGCAAGTTGAAATGTTCCTTCTTTTTTTCAGACAACTCCACGCTGCGACTAAGCGAGGGCGGTCGTGCGCGGCAGTGCTGTCCTGATTTCAATATCACGCTTCCTGACTGGGAGGAGGAAGAGCGTGACGAAGTCTCGACGCCACCGGCACAGCAGAGGACACCACATTACACGTTACGCCCAACTCATGTACTGACCATGCGCCAGGCTAGCATAAATTATCTGCTCCGACCCTATCAGACCCCGTACGCCGTCGTCATCAGGAGGCCACCTGTCAGACCTCAGAGACCGATGGCATTCGCTTACAGTCCCCCGAGGACTGCCACTGACAGAAATGGAAGCCTGCCGGCCACTTCCCTGGGTATTGCAGGGAGCGGTGGGACAATAACCTTGCCCATTTACTCACGTCCAATGTATGGTGCTCCGTACTCGTACTACAGGCCGTATTACCACCATGTATATAGGGGCTCCGCACTGGCGCCAATTCATACTGGTGGATTTGTCGTACCGTATCCAGCTCCTTCTCCGGCGGGACTCCAGCCGCCCGCACAAGTAACGGTGCCAGTGTACATCAACGTGGGCGCCGGCGGTGTTCCACCCGAATACCAGCAGGACGGAGATGGGGGGACTGGCTTTCTTTCCTCGTTTGGAGCACCGTCACAAAAGAAGACCTACCCTCAAACATCATCCGCTGTCCAGGGAAACTTCTCGGCGTATTCTTGAGCACTCTGAGAAAAGAAAAACCCTTCCAACGAAGTAACAGTCCTGGATGTTTCCCCAAGATCTCTATCTAGTGCTCAGTTGTTAGCCCCCCAGTGAACTATCAATGATCATTTTATAAAACGCACAGGGTCTTACTATTGTGTTTTACTGAAGCGTGCTCTATTTTGTGTACTGTATGTGTGTCTGAACCTATTTATGATAACAATAAAGGTAGCTTGTCATCTACTGATGTCTAGGTATTTATTGCACCTGCCACTGTACATACGTATTCTCTACACACCGATTCATCGTAATGCTTCACGGATTCCTGTGTGAGACTGGTGAAGATGGCCTCATATATGACGGCGTATGCACCCCATGAACAAAAAATTCCGAGGCGTGAATGAAATGGCTATATGTGAGTGTGCACCAAAAATCAACTAAATAATTGAAAACACGTGTAAGGAAAAACAATTACGGTGGACATTGAAGGTGTAGAAAACAATGTATGTGGCTGGAAGTTAGTGAACAGAGTATGTCGCAGTTCACTGACTTGCGAACCAGCTTTCAATCAAAGGATCACTCAGTTTTAACGACCACTTACCCTTCTGTCTAGAACATGCACACTGTCTAGATACAGTGTGCATGTTTGCAATGTAAATAATAATATGATTTGAGGCACCTCACAACCTTGTACTGTCGTGGTGAGTGAGGAAACGTTAAAAGATCTGCACAGTGAAGTCCTAGGACGACCCTGGTGAGTTCGTTTTCCTCAGACCATGCAGCAGTTAACTTTTTAAGGCACCACCTCCAATAGCCTGCTACCGTAATCTTTCACAAAACCCCACTACGCTGCTTATTGCGAACGCCCAGGGGCTGGCGCATGTGTAATAGGGAGAAAGAGAGAGGGAGCTTCGAGGTTGGTCTGAGCGAAAGTTACCTCTCCTTTCATCTCTCAATTTCTTTGTCTTTTTCTTATTTCTGTAATTCTTTTTTT
Source organism: Rhipicephalus microplus (assembly GCF_043290135.1). Lineage (NCBI taxonomy): Eukaryota > Metazoa > Arthropoda > Arachnida > Ixodida > Ixodidae > Rhipicephalus > Rhipicephalus microplus. The sequence goes on along the minus strand of NC_134710.1, from coordinate 149,454,094 downwards.
TAGTCTTGCTTTCAGTTTTTTGCCGCCCCATTTTCATGTACACTTCATTCATTTATATTCTATGTCTTTCTCCCTTCATTTCTTTTTATATTTCTATCTTTCTTTTTCGCTTTCTCTCAATTTTTTCTTTTTATTTTTTCCTCTCTCTATGTGTTCGCTTTTTTGTCTTCTTATTGGTTTATTTATCTCTTTTTTGCGTCTTTCACATGCTTCTCTCCCCCGAGCAGAGTTTTCCCTTAACGCTCCCTCCTACTCTACTTGGTAGCACGACTCGCCGAAATTTAGTGGGGCATGCCGACCTGTTGATTTCTGTGGACACTAAAATGTTGACTGCTGACTTAAACCACTCCGCTGTAGAAATTCAGACCGAAAATGTATTGCAGTATTGAATTATACCTATACTGCCCAACAAAGCTAATGTAAACAAACATAGCAAAAAAAAACAAGAAATATCCTTCATTATGGACTGGATCTGTAGAGCAAGCTTTCTTTGACAGCGTTCATATTTGTGTTAGTGTGTTATCGTAGGCTTCGCAGAAAAAATTCACAATAAGAGCACTCACAGGCATGCCACACAGTCATAGTGTTAATTGCGAAGGCCTTCCCTAAAAAAAGCACACGTAGCAAAAGTTCAGCAAAAAATGAATAATTCATCTTTTTTCATAATAGTTACACCACGGGCACACCAGGTAAAACTCTTGTGTGAAAAGAAAAGGACAGAAAAAAACCCTGAGTACTGTACACAGTGCGGTCGCATGAATGCTAAGTCGATTTCACAGACCTTCTAGAAGCTATGCTTCAAAGAAAAAGAAAAGAAAAATTTTTAATGCGCTACAACGTGAGCGAAATGTTATTATTGCCAAGTGAATGTGTATGCCTACAAAATGTCACCTAAATGAAAAAAAAAACAACTGGTAGTCGGAAGGAGGAAAATAGTTATCAGGCAAGCAAACCTATAAGCTGAAGAATAGTAAATACATTCAAAAATACACATTTTTAATATGTGAAGCCAAGAGATAACCCAGTTAAGGGAAGCATCGAGAAAGTGCTTTATGATTTTCGTCGCAATATAGAAGTGATGATCAACAAGGAAGCTAAAGCGCTAAGTCATCAACTGACACGTGCAGCCACATTTAGTGGTTAGCGCGAAATGTCCTTGTAGCTATGCAGCATTGCACTGACATTCTGAATCTCGCTGTGTTAATCAAAATCCGTGCCACCCTCACCGGCTAAAACTCGCTAAGTTCTCTATACGTGCTGTAGGATAATTAATATGAACGTAAGCAGTGAATTTCAGATATCGGCCAATTGTGTTCTTCTATTTGTTGTGTAAGAAATATGCTCAGCTTTGAACAACCGAGCGCAAGGACTACAATATTGCTATCTGGCACATGCGTATGCTTTAAAATATTGTTTAAGGAAAACACTTTGTATAGACCACGTGATCAACGCACCTACGCTGCACTCTTTCTATCCGCCATGGTGGTCTCTTGGTTATCGTAGTCGACTGCTAGCTAGAAGGTCGTGGGATCAAATCTGAGCAATGGTGGCCACATTTTCGGAACATGATGACAATGATAAGTTCGGGGCAGTGCTGAAGAAACATGAAAGCTACGTCTTTCCTCTACGAAACAATTTATGAAAGAGTCAAGTCATCCGAACACAAGACCGAGAATCCGTCGAGCATTTTGTAACCGCACTGCACGCGCTTGTGTCTACGTGTAATCACGGAGAGCTGCGTGACGATTTATTTCAAGATTGTTTCATTGTGAGCATCCAAGAGCACAAAATCTCGTGAGCGCTGTAACTTGATCCTGACCTAAAACTTCAAAAGCTATGTTCGTGGTATGACGCCGTACGACAACATCAACAGCAGGAAGAGCTTCACAGCGTGTGAGAATAGGATATTCACAACATACAGGCCCAGAGCAATACGCGACTAGTGAGCAAGAATGTCATCGACTGAAAATGGTAGCGACGTTCCCGAACCACGGGGCTGATGCGGAAGAAACGGGCATAGTCGAGCGCCTTCTTCAGCAAAAGATGCAGTCTGCCGAAAGTGCGAAAAACGGGGACACTTCGAGGTAGTTTGCCGATCAACCAGAGCTACCAGGAAAGTCGAAAGCCGCACAGAAGAACCAGGCTTCCTCGGAGTCACACCCCATTCATCTTATTACAAGTGGGATGTTCCAGTCACTGTTGAGTGCTCGAAAGGGGTATTTAAAATATATACTGGCATGACCAATAATGGTCTTTCCGGCAGAGTTCTTCACTCACCTATTTCCCACGATAAATATCCAACCAGGAAGACACTATGACTGCCGACACTGATGCTGTCACAGCTGGCGAGCTATCTTATCACCCATGAAGAAGCCACTGTGGACAAGAGCGCCCACAGCCAAACGCTTTACCGCTATAGATAAGTGTGATTCTGCTTGTACTCTCCGCAATCACGCTTTCTCAGCAATACAGCATTAGTCACGTAATCAAATTGCGCCTGCCCGACGTCATCGTTAACTAAGTGTAATGTTATCAGATGAATAACACGTCTGTTTATGTGGAGTACAGTATATGTTCATAAAATCAAGCCTGTTTTGGGAAATGTACACGTCGTTTACGAGGAGGTCACACGTTTCTGAAAAAAAAAAAAATTATACAAATGTTGGTCACTCATGCTCGAAAGCTGTTTGTTATGTTAAGCTGACTATCATAGCTCACTGTCAGTTATGAGTGCTCACTGAGTGAACAGCATGTAGGATGAAAGAAAAGCTAGAAGTTTCAGAATCTTTACTCGAAGAAATTTGAATGCATGTGCCTATGCCATTTTTTTTTTGTCGAATGACTTTTCTCTTTGAGACACAACTTAAAATTGTAAGTGCAAAGCTCGTGTTTCTGCTGCTCTGCTCAACTTGGCATAAAAAGTGCTCATATATAGCTGTCCACAGCCACATACGATGGCTGTGCTGGAATGCATGTCCTTCTTTTGGGCTAGAAAACAGTACAAATTACCTGCCTACAATTTCTCCATGATGTCAGAAGTTCTGAATGCAGGATGCTCTAATGATAAAACTGCCCTTGGCGTCTTTAAAGTTTATTAGGCATTGGTAATACGACAATGCTTGCAATATGTGGACTTTTTCAAATATTCGCACAGCCATCGTCTAAATGTGTCCGTGCTTTTTTTTTCTTTTTTGTAAGCTGGAGCGCCTTGGTGGTCTAGCTCTGGGCGACATTTCCACGACACACGGTTTAGTGTTTCGCATGCGTTTAAAACGGTGAGATACCAACTTAAAGTTCATAAACGGTTTGTTCGTTCATTGAATTTATTTAACTGGGAAATACCGAACAGGCTTACTTTTGTTTTGCCTAGCGTGTGAGGTCTTATTTCCCCCTCCTCGACCACTCTCTCGCTTTCATTTTGAAAGCGGCTGGACCAACAGGACGAGGGTGCCGGGGCCATTCCCTTGTTGATTCACCCTACTTTCTGGCAGTATTCTTCGGGGACGAAACCTCGATTTGTTTGCCCAGACACCTGACGGATTGCCGAGCGCCGGAACGGTGCCACCTTTTATTTGCTGTCGTTTGCCTAGCATGCCATAGTAGGCCTTGCCCCGCATGTCGTTAGAACGATGATTATTCATATTTTAGGACATGTGGCTGTCTGCCGGGAAACTCTACGGGTTCACATGCTTTCTATATCGGCGAGATTCAGTTCGAAGCCTTTTAATGCTCTATTGATGTGCCGAAAAGGCAACGAACATTACTTGTTATGGTACACGAAGTAGCGCTTCTCTTCTTCATGACATGCATGATTTCGACTGCGCGTAAGTTTCAATTTACGCCATCTAATATTTTATAGAAGGCTATCAGTGGTCCAAAAGAACTTGTTCAAATATAGGGGGGCATCGTTTGACACCACTGTACGTGTGTGTATTGCAAAAACAAATAAGCGATTCGAAGACTGTGGGTTCCGGCCAAAGTTTTTCTTTCATCCACTTTAATTCTTTTCAATTAGTGTAGTGATTACTACAGTACAGTTAAAGCTGCTGACCCGCAGGGCGTGGGTTCGAATCCCGGCTGCGGCGGCTGCATTTCCGATGGAGGCGGAAATGTTGTAGGCCCGTGTGCTCAGATTTCGGTGCACGTTAAAGAACCCCAGGTGGTCTAAATTTCCGGAGCCCTCCACTACGGCGTCTCTCATAATCATATAGCGGTTTTGGGACGTTAAACCCCACATATCAATCATCAATCAGTACAGTTAAAGCAATATTTATTGTTTCGTGCGCTTTTCATGGCTTAGTTTTTTTAGGGATTCACTTGGTTTGTATAGCAAGTGTTCTTTGAATACACGCAAATCAGTCGTGGTTTGGATCGAGTACTGCGACACCCAGTTCCGTAGCATTCTATATATTTATTCTTGCGAGAGGAAACGATAGACAGGAACTCGAAGTGGATGAATGTTTACTCAGCCACAGCAGCCATTCACTTATATATATATATATATATATATATATATATATATATATATATATATATATATATATATATATATATATATATATATATATATATATATATATGAGATATAACAGACAGTAATGCCAAGGAATGTACAGGGGAAGTTATTAACATTAATGGAATGTAAATAAGAAGAAAGAAAAGTGGATGAAAAAATTGCCAACTGTAAGCAGGAATCGAACCTACGACCTTCGAATTACGCGTTCGAAGCTCTCCCGTGAGCAGGAATTGAACCTACGACCTTCGATCGAACCTACGATCGAACGCGTTATTCGAAGGTCGTAGGTTCGATTCCTGCTCACGGCTGGTTATTTTTTCATCCACTTTTCTTTCTTCTTATTTACATTCCATTGGTTCTAATAACTTCCCCTGTACATTCCTTGGCGTTACTGTCTGTTAGATGTCATTAATATTGTGTTAAAACACGGAAAAACGAGCCCTTAGGTATACACTTCTTTCCCTTATTTCAATGACCGAGGGTCTCGTACTGGCAGACTTGGTGTGTTTGGGTTGTATAAGAGGGACAATTAATCAGCTGCCCGCTCATAATAAGTTCACGTGCTACGTGACGCCAAACATGCGCATAAGAGTGTTTTGACACTCGTCGCTTGGCTTATAGATGGCGCTGACTGTCACTCCTACTTCTAAATTCACATATAAATCCAAAAAAAGTGGATGGGTGGAAGGCCGCTGTGTTAGCTCAGTGGTTAGAGCATCGAACGCGTTATTCAAAGGTCGTAGGTTTGATTCCTGCTCACGGCTGGCTATTTTTTCATCCACTTTTCTTTCTTCTTATTTACATTCCATTGGTTCTCATAACTTCCCGTGTACATTCCTTGGCATTACTGTCTGTTAGATCTCATTAATATTGTGTTAAAACACGGAAAAATGAGCCCTTAGGTATACACTTCTTTCCCTTATATATATATATCTATCTATCTATATATATATATATATATATATATATATATATATATATATATATATATATATATATATATATATATATATTGGCAGGCATGGTGGTTGAGTGGCCTTAGAGTTGCATATAGTCAAGTACATCCTCCATGAGCGGTCACAACGTGGTTTATTTCGACGTTTCGGCCTAGAGTCTGGCCTTCATCAGGATCCTGATGAAGGCCAGACTCTAAACCGAAACGTCGAAATAAACCCCGTTGTGACCGCTCACGGAAGATATACTTCATATATATATATATATATATATATATATATATATATATATATATATATATATATATATATATATATATATATATATATATATATATATTGTTACAAGGTTGCGCTCTTCTGCATTGATGAACTGATGAACAAATCCAGAATCCAGTTAGGAAACAGAAGTCAACTCCTACGTGGCGGTATGGGACCGGTCTATGACAAGAACGACTGATATAGGCTAATCCCTGGCCCAAACGTGAAAAAAGTGAGTTTTTCAAAGTGGTTTTGTTCGTAATGTGGCGACACACTGGTGGTGAAGAATCCAGGAGCTAAGGCACTTAAATAGAGATACACTACTTATCAAGCGAATTTTCGCCACCTGCAGAAATCAGGCCACATGCAAACCACAACAATATGGTTGGCCACAGTCGTCGGTCGGGAGAATTTCACCCGCGCGTGACCGACGTTGTATGTTTGTACACGAGCCATGGTGTGGTACAGCATGATTTCGGCCGTTCACGTACTTTCCAGAATATACGCCACTATTTGCGTCTCACATATAACGGGATTATACTAAACTCCCTTGGCTATGGGACCAATGACATCATTTAAAAAAGTTTCGATACATGATACGCACTTGCTCAGAGCAAAACCGTTTTGTGTTGATAGAAAATATTCGCCGAGAAGTACAAAAAGAGGAGCCGACCCTAATTCTATATAGGCTTAAGTGTCTGGTATCGACGCTTGCAAGTGGGCGTTTTTGTGCCCTGGTGTATTCCTCGGCTTAACATTATGTTTTGTCGCACTGCCAAAGTGGATCTCAAAAGTCACGTAGAAATAAGCGCAGGGTTGCGATCTGTTCCGCCAGGTGTCGCAACAATACTGTCCTCGAACCCACGTCTATGAACTTAGCCACACAAAAGCCCTGGCTGCTTGCTAATGGGCCGTGGACTTCTAAAAACAAGTATACGCGTGTCAGTATGTACAAATACAAAGCGACAAAGGAAAATTCATTGAATCGGGAGGCGTGATACCTGCTAACATTGGGCTAAGGGCTAACATTGAAGATGCGTAGGCGAGACCACGTGTTTCAGATAGCACTTAAACACTGAGCCTCCTATAAACTTTTTCTCAAGTATGATGGATAGATGGACTGGACGTCCATCAATGTTAAAATAATGAAAACTAGTGGTCAAAAAGTAACATTTGCCAAATAACTTTAAAGTAATAGTTCATGGTACTACATACTGCAGGTGTCAAACAGTAGCCACTGAATTTGCAAGGTATCAACGCATATGTTACAGTGATGTACAACAATTGAAAAAAAAAATAGTAGTACCACTTACTCTTTTTGACGAGTCTTCGACGCGAATAACTTTTTTTAAAGATACTTTCGGAGGGTTGAGACACCCATAATTCTCTGAAGAGAGTGCATAATAATCTTCAAAAGAGAAATAACGGGCATCTCCAAGAAGAAATATATATATGTCGGGAGTTAGGACTTATCAAAAGTAGTAACGGTACTCTCAGAGTTGAGCATTATAGTGGGTCCCTGCAGCTGCAGCGCGCACACACACACACTAAATATTTATTCTGCAGCTTATACATTAACGTTATTTTTGTTTTATTCCCTCAAGCTAACCGAAGTTCAACATGGGATATTAAAAATGTAGAGCATCCCGTGTTGATAGAACCGCAACCATCGTTCTCTTCTCTTTTTGCGAATCCGAAACTAGTCACATGTCGCACCATTCTTTGCTGTTGGTTTTTGGCGTTTGTTCTGCAATGTCTTCCCAATGCTTCATGCACTGTGCCGGCAACGAGAGAGCCTTCACAATACAGGGCATAAAGAGACAGCACGTTCAGGCTGTCTCTGATTATTTAAAAGAAGAAAAAAAAAGCAAAGTGAACCGGTTTCGTCCACGAGATCGGCAGATCGTTTCGATCTGAAACTTCAGGCGCTCGTTCCGCCGCAGTTTTTTTTTTTTTTCAGCCTGCAATTGAGCTGCCGTGCTTGCTACTTGGTGAACAGCCGGTGATGGATGTTCGATACATCTTGAAAACAGCGCATGCACGTGAGGACGAAGCAAGAAAAAACAACGGGACAGGTGCTGACTCCCAACAATGAAGTTTATTAGAAAGAGCACGACAATTGTTATAGCGTGAGCTAAGTAGGATGACAAAAGGAGCAGAAGACGAGCGCTTTGTCCCTTTGTCGTTGTTCTGAGCTCGCGCTATAAATAACAATCGTCATGGCCTATCAGCTAGCCCTAACCATGTGCACACCAAAGTCGCGAAGATAGGCAATAGTGGAACCAAATATGTGCAAGAACACGCCGCTTGATTTCAAAGTCATGTGCCCGAAAAAACCTAATCGCCAAACACCGCCTGAAGATAAGTCAGTTCACTCTGTAATAATGATACTGATGGGTGGGTAATGCAGAGATATTTTTCTTCACAAGTGTGATATGCTTTGATGATTTCTCTTAAGAGTCAGTTCTTATGGCGGTGACTGACAGAACAATTCTCAAAGCAGGATTCACAACCATATGCACCATAATGTATACGCTATGATGTGCGACAATTGATAAGCCCTGCTGTCTCTTTCATGCTCTTATGCACACATTGATAGGTGGCCCCGTCCACCATGTTACCTCTTTCGGCATGAGAGTGACAGGTTATACACGACCCCAATTCTACAGGAAACACATGTGGTTTTATGCTAGACGCCGCACGTGCTATCACGTGCGCCCGTGGCAAGTAGTGTAAATATGTGTGTTCTTTCCAATAAACTTTTTAGTTCGGAGTTAGTGCCTGTCCTGCTGCGTCTTATTTCTTCGTTTTTGTGTGTATGCGCTCTTTTCAAGAGAAATACCAACAGAATTCCCGGATCCCGGTTTTCCTAGATTTTCGATATGCGCATTTATAGGAAGATAGACGTCGTGGTCACGCGAGGGAGCATGGGCGATGGACAGATGCGTGTTGGGTTTGCTCATTGACGAATGTGATTACAAGGTCGCATAATACCAGCTGATCATTCGCCGTGGGATGTCGAGGGAAAAGCCAGTATTTTATTGCCCCGAAAGTTCCCGCGCTAACAGCTGCTCAGTCTATCCGTGACCACTCCTTGTGAAGACGCTTGCTAAAGGTTTCACGACTGCACCCTACACAAAATGACGATCGTGAATCGATTACATACCCAGTGGTACGGTGATTAAGACTCCCGCCCGGTAGCCTTGATGACGATGACAATGAAATCATCGGCCATTATGAACATAGTTAACAAGGCCTTGTTCGTCTTCGATATTATTAAATTTTGTGGTGTGTGTTCAATTTTAATTGTCCTCACATCTTTCTTCGATTATACTGGTTTCTGGCCAACTGCTTGACTTGAGACCCACCTTTATTTTTTTAAGGAATGTATATCTGAAGCATATTCGTCTTGCAAGACACGTACTACAGGACCTCTCTTCTGTTGAATGACTCTCGGGTAGTTTCTTTCATGAACTTTCTTTCACCGTGCATAACGTACTTTTCTTCATTGTGTTCATTTTTGATCGTAGGTGCTGCTTCCATCCGAGAAAAAGCTGCGCTCCGTGAACAGGAATCATTACCAACGGAAGACTCTCAAGTTCATTTACTAAAGCGCCAAGCAAGAGCCATCCTCAGCTTCAGCGACCCCAGCATTTCGCCCATTTCAAGACCGCAGAGGTCACCAGATTCTCGCTTTCATGCCGTCTCCCGCCAAAAAATGCGAGGCAATCCAGCAAGCCCTCAGAGGCCACTTCGATTGCAAGGCTTGCCGTCATTGCCATCAATTTTCAGCGATACCTACCTACCAAACCCGTTCAGGCCAGAGTTTCTAGATCAAATGCGAGAGCCGTGGGCTCCAAACCGCCTGGACGGCCAGAAAGAAACGCCCTTCTGGCATGGCATCTACGTCGTGCTGCCTGGAGGCCTGCCGAATGGGAAGGGGCGATACTGGTGCTGGAGCTTTGTTTGGCCACCAAGAAGCAATAGGCCTGCTAAGCCACCTGGGAGGAAACCACCCGGGGGAACTACACCGAAGCCTAGTGGTTCTAGTAGAGCCCCAACGAAGGTTACTAAATCAGAAGTAACGCCATCTCGTGCTTTCACGCCATCTCCCAAGATGGACGCTACGAAATCGGTCGCTCCAGAAAGTCCTCCAGGTCAATCGACGCCACGGACGACAGAAGAAAATACCCTCATACCTCGATCGGGCCCACCTCTAACAACCGAGATACCAGGGGTCACGGATGTCCCTAGCACCGACGCCGAAACGACCAGTGGTCAGGAGATTGAAAATTCCGGACCGTATACTACGCCATTTAGTAGCTACCCAAAAGCAACTAGTGGTGAGGAGATCACAAATCCCGAACCGTATACTACGCAATTCAGTAGCGACCCCAAAACTACTAGTGTTCAGGAGTTCGAAAATGCCGGACCACATACTACACCATTTAGTACTTCTGAGCTTGCGACTATATCAGAATTGCCGCTCACTAGTACAAGTTGGAGTGAAACTACAGAAGGCACGGCACAACAGACTTCAGCTATTTCGGAAAATGAAGCCTCCGACACGGATAATACGACAGCCTCTATCGACACTGGGCTGAATGAAGTTCGCCCTTCTGTTGATTTTGGTCCCAGCGGTGTTCTTGTGAACGGAGGAGTAGGCGTAGAAATGCGCAATTACACAGTGCGTTACCCTGGTGTAATAAAAGATAACTAAAGGACAAGGTTGACTGGTTTTCACGACTGCTCACGCTTGTCGTAGTTTATAACATTCATCATAAACAGCCAATATTGTGAGGAAAAAAGAATATTTTATTGCTGAATAAAAAGACGTTGCAGCGAAAGCGGTGAGCTCAGTCAAACGCTATGCCATCAAAGCGGACATTGTTCCTAACGACATGCAGAAGTGTGACAAACATAATTAAAAATAGAATCTAGCTTGATAAACTTACACCTTTGCTTAATAGTTGCGCATTCAATATTCATAATTGTTACACAAGTAATATTCTTTATCATAAACATTTAATTGTAATTTTTGTGCGCTGACTACAAGATGTTGACCTCTGCTATTGTTACTTTTGCTTGCAATACAATCATATGGAACTTCCTTTACGCGTATAAAATTTCTCATCATGCTCCATTACATTTGTCGTATAATAAAGAACGGAGACAGTCAAAACTGTTATCCGAGACCAGGTAGGAGCGTAGGCCTAGCTAGCGAAATCAGCGACAGTCCGGGCCGAGCGTCTCGTGCTTAGCACTGCCAATGTGTTTGCCGAGATTGGCGTGACCCACTACATTCATCATTACATATTTCCCCCTCGCTGAAGATGGTGCCAAGTAAGTCTTCTAAGGTGTCGTGAGGACAAGTGGTTCGAGGTATGGTTTGAGGCGATCCACATGTACGATTTCGCGGCCTCGGCGACGCAGGTCCACAGTGGCCGTGAGGGGTTCCATGAGGTAGTTAACAGCGGAAGTTTGTTCTATGACGCAATAAGGTCCATGGTACCTGCTGACAAACTTTGTAGAGGTACCAGGAGCAGCACTGGGGGGCAGCCACAGCCAAACAAGAGAGTTGGGCGAAAATTGGTAGTTGGACCGTCCATCGTCGTAACGAAATTTCTGTAGCCCTTGTTCTTGTGTTGTAAGGGTGCGAGCTAATTGCCGACATTCTTCCGCATACCGCGCGGCTTCGGAAACTGGTGTGCCTTCGGATGAGTCGGGTCGGTAGGGGAGAATGGTGTCAATTGGAGATGATGGTTCTCGACCATAAAGTAAAAAGAATGGAGAAAAGCTTGTCGTCGCTTGAGGTGCCGTGTTGTAAGCGTACGTTACGTAAGGAAGGATAAGATCCCAGTTGGTGTGGTCGGAGGCGACATACATAGAAAGCATGTCGCCAAGAGAACGGTTGAAACGCTCGGTCAAGCCATTTGTTTGTGGGCGATATGCGGTAGTACAGCGGTGAATCACATGGCATTCTGCAAGAAGTTCTCGAATAACATCCGCGAGAAAGACGCGGCCTCGGTCGCTCAAAAGTTCACGTGGAGCGCCGTGACGCAGAACAAAACGTTGCAGCAGGAAAGACGCAACGTCACGTGCCGTCGCGGCTGGTAGAGTGGCCGTTTCTGCATATCTCGTGAGATGGTCGATCGCTACAATAATCCAGCGATTCCCAGCTGATGTATATGGTAGAGGATTCCAACCCGGTCGAATGGTCGCACTGGGCACGGTAACGGCTGCATTGGTGCAGTAGGACGGCTAGGATCATGCTTGCGGCGTTGGCACTCTGTGCAAGATCGAATGTACTTTTGAACGAATGTGTACATGCCGCACCAATAAAACCGAAAACGTAGCCTGGCGTAGGTTTTAAACAAACCGGCGTGCGCACACTGCAGATCGGCATGGAAAGCAGCACATATTTTGGCGCTGAGATACCTGGGTATGACGAGTAGCCATTTGCGACCGTCAGGGTGGTAGTTGCGGCGATAAAGTATTCCATCACGGATGGCGAAGTGAGAGGCTTGTCGGTGTAGCGCTCGAGATGGCGGGTGGGCGAGTGTTTCAGATAGGTAATCCATCAGAGACGCAATCCACGAATCTTTGCGCTGCTCCGCAGCCATGTTGATGGGTCCTGATAGTGGAAGGAAGTTGTCTTGGATGGAGACACTCGCAATATCAGTAGAAACAGGCGAACGCGAAAGAGCGTCGGCATCGGCGTGCTTCTGGCCTGAGCGATAAATGACGTGGATGTCGTACTCTTGGAGCCGTAAAGCCCATCGTGCCAAGCGTCCTGAGGGATCTTTGAGGGAGGATAACCAGCAGAGCGCGTGGTGGTTGGTAACAACATCGAAAGGGCGGCCGTACAGATAAGGCCGAAATTTTGTAATGCCCCAGATAATCGCTAGGCATTCTTTCTCAGTTACCGAATAATTTGCTTCTGTTCTTGTAAGAGTGCGGCTCGCGTACGCAACGACATATTCTTGGTAACCAGGCTTTCGTTGGGCGAGTACAGCGCCAAGACCGACACCACTAGCATCTGTGTGGATTTCTGTGGGAGCGCTTGAATCGAAATGACGCAGTATGGGTGGTGTTGTAAGCCGTTCACGGAGCTTCGCGAAGGCACTGTCGCAGGCTAGAGACCACACAGATAGATTGCGGTCTCCCTGAAGTAGGTCTGTCAGAGGCGCCATGATCGAGGCGAAATCCCGGACGAAGCGGCGGAAGTATGAGCAAAGCCCAATGAAACTACGCAGATGCTTGAGAGACGCGGGCCTCGCCTCGGGAACTCGCGAACAGCACGTAGCTTAGCGGGGTCAGGAAGAACGCCATCCTTTGACACGACGTGTCCGAGAATGGTCAGCTTGCGCGCTCCAAAGTGACACTTCTTCAAGTTGAGTTGGAGGCCTGCTGCAGAGAGGCAGCGTAGAACCTGTTCCAAGCGACGAAGGTGCGTGGGAAAATCGGGCGAGAATACCACTACATCGTCTAAGAAGCACAAACACGTGTTCCATTTGAGGCCTCGTAGGATAGTGTCCATAATGCGCTCAAATGTTGCCGGCGCATTGCAGAGCCCGAATGGCATCACGTTAAATTCGTATAAGCCGTCTGGTGTAACAAAGGCAGTTTTTGGCCTATCATCCGGATTCATGGGCACTTGCCACTACCCAAAGCGTAGATCAAGGGAGGAAAAAAACTCTGCGCCTTGTACGTAAAGAGTCAAGGGCGTCATCGATTCGAGGCAAAGGATAAACATCCTTTCGTGTTATTTTGTTTAGGCGACGATAATCTACGCAAAAGCGTATCTTGCCATCCTTCTTTTTAACTAAAACAACCGGCGATGCCCAAAGACTGTTTGACAGTTGAACGACGCCTCGCTTTAGCATGTCACCTACTTGTTCATCGATGATACGGCGTTCAGTCGGCGAAACACGGTATGGTCGCTGCCGTAGTGGTGGGTGATTACCTGTGTCGATCTGGTGGCATCCGGTAGATGTTCGACCTAAAGTAGCGCTGTGGCTGTCAAAAGATGGTCGAAACTTGTCAAGGAGGCTCAAAAGCTCACACCTCTGTTGTGGGTCTAGGCCTTCGTCGATGACACGGTTGAAAATGTCGGTAGTGGAAGGGTCATTCACGGAACTACAGGAGAGGGCGCTGACTCCCGATGATTCATCAGAAACGTCAAGTGTAGCGATGGTTTCGAATGATTCTATCGAACCAATACATTCGCCTTGAAGTAGCGTAATTGTGAATGGGAACGGATTCTCCACAGGCACGTTGGTCGCACCACCTTGAAGAGTAACGAGAGTGGTTGGGAGCGGTGATAGGTGGCGATGAACGAAAGCAGCGGAAGGCGTGAAGAATGCGGTAGCGTCGACGACGGTGGAACACGACACAGGTGCGAAGACAGTAGCGCGTGGAGGGATTTGGGTGTCGTCACTAATGACCAACTTCGCGTCGGAAGGGCGATCGTGCACTGGTAGCGCATCACCAAGGGGACAAAAGGCGACTTCGGCACGGGCGAAATCAATGACGGCTTGGTGATGGGAGAGAAAATCCCAACCTAAAATGATGTCATGAGAACAGTGCGAGAGTACTAAGAACTGCACTGTGTAGGGCATTCCTTGAATTACAAGTCTGGCAGTACACGTGGCCACAGGCTGCACAGGCTGTGCAGTGGCAGTATGAAGACATGAACCCAAGTAAGGCGTTTTCACTTTTCGAATTGAACGGCAAACTTTTTCGGCGATGACAGAAATTGCGGCACCAGTATCAATAAGGGCAAGTACGGGTACACCTTCAAGAACGGCATTAATTACGTTCGGCGGCGAACGAAGAGGGCTTGTGCTTTGCGACGAGGACGCAGTTCTTGCCTCGGGAACTGCGTCATTTAGTTTTCCGCGTCGATTGTAGGGGGGCGTCGGCGCATCGAGGAGGGCGAGCGTCGACGTGGAGAAGATCGGCGATCAGGAGCTGGTCGGTGGCTTGGACGAGGAGCGTACAATTCGGGGTCTGGGGTGTATTGAGTGTACGTGTAATCGTTCTCATATGGACGTAGGTTTTCACGTGAGTGGAGTGGGCAGCGGCGGCACAGACGTGCGGCGTGCCCAGGTAGACCACACGAAAAGCTGATCGGTCGGTTGTCGGCAGTGCGCCATGGATTAGGGACTCGGCGAACTGGAGGTCGTGGCGGCTGGGCGGCATAAACAGGAGCAGGCAGTGGAGGCGGCGCTTGGAACGTCTGTCGTCGTGGTCGTGCTCTGATTCGGCGTACGTCAATGGTGCATTGACTGGTGGCACCAGATGCGGAGGAAGGACCTCAGACACTTGATCTCGTATAATAGTCCGTAGAGTAGGGCTAAGCGGTGCACTGCGCTCCGGTAGGCCACAGATGAGCGAGAGTTGGCGGGCAACTTCTTCGCGCACGAAATCTTTGATCTGCGAGAGGAGGACGTGGTCTTCGAGGGAGTTAAGCCGGACATCGATTCCTGATGTGGGATAGCACGGCGGGTGACGAGACGTTGCCGGCGGAGCTCATCATAGCTTTGGTAGAGCTCGGTAACTTGGGCGACAGTAGCAGGGCTTTTTGAAATGAGCATCTGGAAAGCGTCCTCGTCAATACCCATAAAAATATGCTTCATGTGGTCCACCTCTGTCATGTCCACATCGACGCGTCTGCACAAGTCAATGACATCTTCTATGCAACTTGTAAAGTTCTCACCAGGCAGTTGAGATCTCGACTGAAGGCGCTGCTCCGCACGAAGTTTGCGGACAGAAGGACGACCAAAGACTTCGCTGAACTTTGCCTTGAATGCTGTCCAGGTGGGAACGTCGGTCTCATGGTTCCGAAGCCATAAGTGGGCAATGCCACTGAGGTAAATGCCGACAGTGGCCAGTCTCGTGGCTTCGTCCCATTTGTTCAAGACACTCACGAGTTCGTAAGTAGCCAGCCAGTCGTCGACGTCGTGATCGTCAGTGCCGCTGAATATGGGAGGATCCCGCTGACGGGCCGCGCCGGAGCACACGATGGCCTGGGAAGCCATAGGAGAAGGGCTTGTCGCAGATGCAGTGGTCATGACAGCAGGTAGAGTCCGGCTTCGCAACTCCAGGATTGCAAGGAGACCCCGCAAACTCAACCAATTATAATAAAGAACGGAGACAGTCAAAACTGTTATCCGAGACCAGGTAGGAGCGTAGGCCTAGCTAGCGAAACCAGCGACAGTCCGGGCCGAGCGTCTTGTGCTTAGCACTGACAATGTGTTTGCCGAGATTTGCGTGACCCACTACATTCATCATTACAGTCACTAAAACATAATGCGATGTTCAGCCACAAGAACCTCATTTATGCATGACGAGTCACGAAGTGTTTGTAAAACTAATTAGACGCGACCAACGATTGATACACGAGCTGTTGGAGCAAATATACTTACGCAATCTGCTTGTGTAAATATGCCTGCAAAGTAATAGCAGCTGCGTGACATAAATTTTTCCCCAGTAACAATTGATGGCAATTTCTGACAACGCGGGGTGCATCTCGCTTTGTTTTGCCGTAGCGGTGACAGGTGGAGTCACTGTTATTTGCTATGACATCACGGAGTGTCTGTGTGCGACAATCTAGTCCTATAAGCGAGGCCCTCATCTGTCGATGTCGAAAACCAGACTCAAAAACGCCGTTGAAATAATGCCTGAACTTTGCAGCCGAGGCGATATATTACGACGCCATTCTCCTTCCGTGAAACACAAAGAGGTTAAAAACGGCTACCAGTGCAGCCTCAGGCGGGCTGGCCAATGAAGGTGAGGTGCCATCGTATCAGGTGATGACCTAAAATTTATTGCATAAGTTGAATGTAAGAATTGGGAAGAAATTGACAAAATTGCATGGTGATCATTATACGAGCGAGCAAAGGGGTATGTTGGGGACGGATAACGCACCTGTCCCACTCCAGGCGACCGCCGAAGTAATAAAGTGACATGAGGCGTCATCATCAGAGGGTCTCCTTCCAAAGTAATGGAGCTTTAACAAGAGCTCCCGCGCTGCACGTTTTCTCTCTTGTTGCCAGCGTTGAACTTACTTACAAAGTGTGGTCTGTGTCGTCCCTGAACTTGGGTAATGCGGTTGTTCGGGAGTTTTTTATTGGAACGTTTAACCTACTATCAGCCACAATCTACATCAGTGGTTAAACCGGTGATGCCGCGGGTACTGTATGTACTGCGATATGGTATAGGCAGGTTGTTCAAGAAAATGTTCTGGAAATACCCAACGGCTATTGTCTCGAGGTTAGAGACTGCGAATGTACCACTTCAAGAAATCCGTCTGCGATGGATATATTGCGCGACAAATAGAAGCCTCGGCACATGCTACAAACGACATGGTTTAGACCGACATGAACACGACTATGTTAGTCTTTTCTCATTTACACGGCTAAGTTAACCTAATTTTTAAAACACCAGAAAACGTAAGCAAATATTTGTTTCTTGAAAATGTTAGTTACCATCACCAGAACCATTCAATGCGGCTACTCTATTCTCATGAACCTCGTAGCGTTGCAAACTGCCGGCTGCAAGTGGCAGTGAACTAAAGAGGGGTATTTTGGCTTTAGAACATACGACTAACGATTTGTTTTTTTTCCTGATCTCACTTCTAAATCCCTACTGCTTGCAGAGTGACCTACAGTACTAGTACTGCTTGTACCATTTGTGTTCTTTGAATTGAAATGAAAGATTGATAGAAGTTGAATAATTGAAGTTTATTGGCATGAAATAAATAAAAATCAATTGCAAACACCGTATATGACCCTTCAGCCAAAGGCTAGTATTGGGGTCATCTGCTTCCCTTTTCATCAATGGCGCAGGACATGTCATTCCAGCAAATCACATACTTCTCTTTGGTGTATCAGAGCGATGCGCCTGTAGGGGAATTAGGCAATGCAGAAAGTTTCTACGCAGCACCGCCACAAGGTGCTGAAGCATGGTGCAGCCTGTTTTTGTCCACCCATTAAAGCTGGAAAAGTACCCCCTTTCATGAACTGAAGTTTTGAAGTAAACAGTTGGATCCTGTCTAGGCATTACGCGCTTTCACTGTTCCAGATTGTCATAGGTTTTCTAATAAAAAAATGGGAACTCAAAAAGCCGTACGTGCCCTATACTAATTCTGACGGGAAATTGATTCTTTTGGTTTTCGTAAGCTTACAGAAACCCCCAAAATTGTAAAATGGCCACATATTTCCTGCACCTCATTTCTGCAAAGTACAAGGCAAACGCACAATTACTTGCACCATCTAATAACCACGACTGCTCCAAGCACAATTAACAAGCCCACCCGTGATAATCCTGCATTGTGTTATCGAGCCCAGTAATAATTTTGAACCAATAAAATATTAATCATGCACGCACAGGCTGGAAAATCAACGTTCACCGACAGATGGCCAATAAGGCTTTGATGAATGTGGTCGGCGACGCTTCGAAAAAAACCCCGGATTTCGTTAAGTGCCGCACAGAAAATCTCAGTCATTCAGTGTATGCCAATGCGTGTACAAGCCTAATTTAACCCGTTCTGATGTCTTAGTATACATAAAAAAAAAAACGGGCGTCCCGTCCAATGGGGACAAGCCGTTCTAGTAATTAAAGTATGAAATTTACTTAACACGGAAATATCTACAATGATGCAATAATTCTACGCACAAAAATAACAAAAAAATGATGATGCCTATTTGCCTTTGTCAAAAATTTGACGCTATTTTTCTCAGTGACATTAGCCTGGAATGACCAAACTGCGTGAGCACTGTGGCACCGCGATACACCACATTGAGCCCCATGCTGCATAATATTCTCATAAGGGCGCAATTTCCTGGTGCAGACATTCGCGTTTCTCGGCTTGCGCTCCTGTTTGAGTTGAATGCAATTATACTTTCAGATCACTGACGTGCTCGCAAAAGAGATCGAATGTATCTTGTCCCATATATAAGGCTCCCATTAGAATTGACGGTGTCCAAACCAAGTCAGAGTGCACGCAGAAAGCGGGGAAGAGAATCAGTCCAGTTTCTGCCACGCTCCCGCAATGCGATTCCTTCGCGGGATCAGCTTGAGTCTGCTGTTCCACGGAATGCTAGCGACCAGCGGTGTGCAAGCAGCAGGTTAGTTACATATAAACGATAATTATCGACAATTTTCAGTGATGGAACCGAATGCAACACCTGCCATCGGCACCATACGAAAGTTATTTCATTTCGAAAAAAAAAAAAACGAGCCAGAGTCCGCTTTTATGCCCCGAACGTTTTGACTCGCGAGTTGCTAGCTACCGTACGGCAATTGACCACTTATCAAACAGGGTATCCTCGCATAAAATGTATGGCGCCATGAATTGCTAGAACTATAAAGCTTATAGCTGCAGGTGTTTATTGTGTGTATTGGCGAACCAAAAACTGTGTACTTATAGCAAAAACAATGACTTAAACAAGAGGACAATATGAAGAAAATGACGCACTGAAAAACTAGCAAGTAGTTACTGAACAATGTGTTTTCTAAATGAACAAACCGCCAAAATTAGACAACTGTTTTGTTTTACATTACAAACCAGTGAACGTAAGAATAAGGAGAATGATGTAGAGAGTATGATTTTTTTGTCATGTAACAACAATATAGAGCCATAGACACTAAACCTAAGAAATGTAACATCGTAAAGTAATAATAATCGATCTCTAATAAACTGCATCGATCACATCGTGAGTAAAGGTAGGCTATGTTGATTGCAGTAAAAAAAAAAGACGCTGCGAACAGAAAAGTGCTAGGCAACCCTCCAGGCAAGTGAACCCAGTTAACGCATCAGCATCAACAACGAGTGTGGTGGCCGACAATGTAGTTACTTCGGTGGCAGTTGACCATGCGTCTGCTAGTAACATCACATGTCGGTCACGCACGTGTACTCTCCAGCGTCCAAATAACAGAGACGGTGCAAATGTGAACAATGCCTTTCTCTGAGACACGGAAAGGATCAACGCCGGGTGACACACACGATCATCCTAACCTAACCTAATCTAGCCTAACCTAACTAAACTGTAGGAGCTATTTCTGACTATATATGCTAGCTTATTACCATTTATTGTCATAGCACCACCATCCCCACCAACGTCACCGTAAGGCATTGCGGAGTAATTGCCCAAGTGATCACTGTCTCTGCATTGTCTTTCAAAAGTTGGAGTACCGAACACCCCTCCATAAAGTGATTTACTGAAAATCTTGATCACGACGCATACTTAGTCATACAGATCTATAGTTCCGGTATGCTTACATTGTTAGCGACAAAATGGGAGTCTGACATCTGTTTTTCGTGTTTTTCTTCAAAAGCAGGGAGCGCTCAAGTAAAATCCCAATAAAGGAGAAAAATATGGCCCAATGAAACGTTTTATTTGGTGAATTGACTCAATATTTTAAAAGGTAGAACGACTTTACGCTGCACTGTCCTTCTTCGGTACCACAAGCTTACTACGGCAACCTCCTAATGCTCTCTCTTTTCATAGGGTAAATACTGTTTCGGGATGCTTAAGAGTAACGGATTAGTTAACCTAATGCGTACAATGGAAGACACCATGTACAACAGTATGAAGTGCAGAGGTGCAACTACTCTGGGCACGGCGGTGAATTTCCTCCTCCAGAAAAAGTGGGCAAATTCGAAAGGTTCGGACAACGCCATTTCATTTCTTGGCCATGGTGACACTTGGAGAAAAGTAGGCGTCCACGTGTCGTAAGTTGAGCATGATAAATTAGTGGTATTTTCTTTGTGTTTTCTTCATTTTTCTTTCACAAAGCGACATAAGTAGAAATCTCAGTCAGCGTTTAGAGATGTGTGTGTTTTCAAAAGCAGTGATTGGAATAACGCCATATATTCCATTGATTCAAATGGGCATCTTAATATTATCCTGCAAGAAAGTCTATCTCTTAGGACTGTCCTACTTTGGCTGCATGTAGGCACTTCATAAAAAAGAAATTTTTATGCAGAAAGCGTGTTTTCTCATGCACAGTACCGAAAATGATCAAACTATGGTCGTATCTTTAAAAGTAAGAAACATATTACACCCGCAAGGCCATATTATCAGAATTCCCTAGGATTAGAGAGTACCACAAGATAAATGGATAATTTTCAGTATCTGAGTCTGCGAAGTTACGCTAAGTGTATAGGCGGATTCATTTGTACATACGCCCAAACCAGTACAAGCTTTAGAATTTCATAGAAGACCACTGTTTCTTAGACCAATGTTTTGACCCAGGCAGACCTTTTTCAAACCATAACAAAATTCACAGGGTCACAGTGTCTTCTTAAGCCATATTTTGCTCAAGTAGAAAACAGAGATTGAATGAGATAGTAAACAAAAAAATAGGGGGA
This sequence comes from Rhipicephalus microplus, assembly GCF_043290135.1. Classification (NCBI taxonomy): domain Eukaryota; kingdom Metazoa; phylum Arthropoda; class Arachnida; order Ixodida; family Ixodidae; genus Rhipicephalus; species Rhipicephalus microplus. Next base: position 149,432,985 of record NC_134710.1, on the reverse strand, counting down.
AAACAACCAGGAAATATCGGCGAGATTAGTGTGCAAAAGACCATAACAATCCGAGCGTTCGGTATTCAGTTAGATATTAAATTACAAACCCTAAAAAATGGCCGCGTATATGAGTGCTTCTCTGCAAAGGTCGTCGAATTAAGACTGGAGGCGTTGCGTGTCATATGGATGCCATCTAGCAGTAATTTCAAGACACGAAAGTTTTTGTAGAACGCAGAGCCACTGGTAGGTGGCAGCACATGTCGTTTCAACGTAGCGTAGGAGACACCCACTTTTTAGTTCATAGCGTCGCATTGTCGGCGCAGCATAATAAACACTTCCATCTTAGGAATTACATATCTGTGCATTTTCAAGTAAAGAAACACACCACCTAATGCTCACGTATTGATATTGCGCCTCAAATATGCGTAATATTTGCTTTTTGGTCGACGGTGTTCACAAGTGTGAACACTGCCACCAGATCAAGATGACTGGGCCTTGAGCAAGGGCTTAAACTTTCGCCGGCTGGCGGAATTATGTGAGATGCAAATAAACAGAAAGACCGCCAGATAGACTGAAATTTCTTTGTTGAAGTATCCGAAGAAAGACTACCGTCTTTAAAAAAACGTATATTTTATCGAGTGAGCAGGCTTTTTCACTTGGGGGGAAAACTTGTGCTGTATAGAGCCACATTTATTTAAAAAAATAGCCCTTTACGTATATTGACAGGACACTTCAGTTCAAAAGAGCTACCCTGAAAAGCTGCACAATTTCACATCTAGCTGCCTTCAAAATTTTCTTTGATTCGTTGTGTATGTATTGTAATGTACACCTATGTATATGCTGTCTACGCGATCACATTAGATTCAAATAAGGACGACACAAAAATATTGCAACATGACACTTTAAGAGCACATGTAATATCAGTGTTTCTCCAACATGTTTTGGAAACATACATGTAAAATGTGGTGATAGTATTAGACATTACAAAACTTCAAATATTATTGTTGCAGCAGTGCAATCACATTTTAAATAAAGTTTGAAATGTAACCTTTGTTCATACAAACGTGCTGTAATTTGATCTATGAATAACATACACAAAAACACATTTTAAGCGACACGTCATGAATTTTAGTCACATATTGCACTAAAAGTAAGCAAAAAGTTGCTGGTGTGCGCCTGCACAATTATCGTGGATCAATGGGCTCCATATTCTCAGAGGGAACTTTCGTTAATAGTATTCGTAATACATGAGGTGAGACAATCTTAAAGTAGGCCTATTACTAGATAATATGACCAGGCGCTAGCAAAGAGGGCTCATGAAGGAGAAGTTTTGTAGTTTCGGCCATGGATGCAATGAGTGGAACACTTCCTTTTTAGCATTGGCATAAATAGAATTTCTAGCATACACCGCTTATTGCGGGAACCTATTGCACGCGTGTAGTCAGCCGCACTGTGAGCCAAGTCATGCGAAGTGGATTGATGTTTTTGTGTAATTTGGGCAGTCGTGAACACATCGTTGGATACCAGGTGCGCTGACTACACTTGCGTCTGAGGGGTAGCTCATCCTCTGACGTAATGCCGACACTTATGTGCCAGCGCAGACGGTTTTGTTTTCTTGAAACAAAGTATAAGCAGCGTTCATTCGTGTTTTTTTCCCGGGAAGAGCAATGATAGGCTTGAGTTTGTTCAGCCATAGGACAACATATGTACGAGTCTCTGTTTTTTTTTTATGTGATATATAAGGAGATGCTAGCGTACAAGTCCGGCGCCGGCTACTCCTTAGCCCTTGAGTGAAAGTTGAACACATATCATGATGGAAAGCATAAAGAGCAGTGCATGGAAAGTAGACCACCCGAGCACACGTATGCAAAAACACATTCAGATGCACATATCAAACAACACCAACACAACGATAAGGAAATGTTCGAAAGTGAACGAATATAGTCTCTGAAAATGTCCCTCGTTAACATTTGATCCAACTGGCACAAAAATAGTAGAGCACACGTCTGGTCTTCGATGTATTTGCCCCTGTGTGCATAACAGTCGACACGTCATGCACTTGAGCACGCACATGTGATAAATGTCATATAATAAGTACGACGTGTCGCCAACATGGAGGAAGGATAGCTGGGGAGAGGCCCTCGCAGGGCAAGGTGCAGAGCGGAAAATGTGGCGGAAGTCACGTGCTTTTGCAAAGGGGTTGTGGGATCAGGAGGGCACGCCGGCGTTTCGTGTCGTCTGCATCACCACTCGTGGGCATTGGAGGCGTTGTTAATAGCCGGCTGGAGTTCTGAATGTGCAATTTAGGCAGCTATTGCACTTCAAAGATGACGCAATATGTCAGAAGCCTACAGTGAGAGTTGGTCTTCACGGTTGCGAGTTCATTTGTATCGCTCGAGGTCGGAAGTGGTCGTTAACGAAGTTCGTGACAACTTTTCCGAAAATTGTTGGCGCCGCAGCTTCGCTGTTTTCCTTCGGCATTATGCAGTTGCGTGCCTCAGCGAAGGAAGTCTGTAATTCCAAGACGAGAACGGTAGCGCCTCCAGACTACGGCTCTTGATGCGAGAGGCGGTGGTGGGCTGTTCTCGTGTCTATAGGACGGTGACAACTATCGGAAAGCTGTACGTGGTCCACTGTTCTCACCGGGCAAGTGTCTAACACGGAAGGCGATTTTTGTTTGAATTACTGCTCCCTGTTAACGTCTTGCGTGCGGCAACCTTATCTTTGGCCAGGGTTTTTTCGATAAGGCCGCAGTTGGCCGACCTGCGCGCTGCTGCGAACAGTACTCTTGCGCACGTATCATGATACACATGGCAAACAATGATTCGGAGGTACTTGATCAGGCGAAATAGTAAGTGAAATTTAATAACATTTCACTGTAACATTATGTTCTGTACTCGGAACGTACCATACCTGCAGAAGAAAACAGCCAGTCTTGGGGATTACCCGGCCGATTCGCGCCGTTACTCTCTTGCCTTCAGCGGAATAAACACAAAGTGCAAAGCTGCAAGTTTATTTAGATTCACGATATGAGCCGTGCTGAGGCTGCGAATGGCATACAGGCCCTCCACAAGCGAGTATCGAAGCACGCTTGCTCAAAATCAGCACAATAGTTTCGCTTCTCCAATTCGTCTATCAGATGTCTGTGGCGGCGGTGCCGCCAGACGCGTCCGAAATGGGCTCGCCTCCCACTCGCTGGCCACCGTTGCGCATGCGCGAGCCACCGTTGCGTGCCCAACCTTGTGAGGAGGAATCCTCTACCCTTACCCACTTCCGGCTTCACAAAATGTGACGTAACGGCCTCTCCTCAATGTATTCCTTCCTTAATGGTCGCGAGCGTTAGCAAAAGGTATGCATTTCCCTATTGTAATGAACTAACACTGTCTTATGAAGTTTTCAATGTCTGTTTTTGCCGTTCTGGTTTAATATAAGTTGAGTCACCCGTGGCGCATACTTGCATACCATGGGTCGTGGTATGCAGGTGTGCGTTACACATTACTGTTTGAAAATGTTTTATGATGTAAGCGACATACATGCCATGTCATTCATGTCATGACTTGACAGCGGTGTTCACTACACATACCATGCTATACAAATTCAAGTATACTATACCAAGTTAAAAGAGAACTGAGGCATTGGAGGCCAGAAAAATGATAGACTGACAGATAGCAAAGGTTGAAGTTCCGGTTGGTTCGCAAAGAAATGCTTTGTATATTTGCAATGAGAAAACACTATTTGGCGCTTGCTCGCGCGCCTCTTCTGATAAATAAAATAAGCATAAACATTTGAACTGTCCTTCTGATTTTTTTCAGGTTTCCAAACAGATGGCGAGTGGTTTCGAAAATCGCTACTTCTGGATCAGCTTCACGGTACTGAAGGACGGCTTTATGCATTGCAACTCCAGAAAAGGACTATGATCGATGACCACAGAGTTTCTCTACTTCAACATCTAGTTCAGGCACAACTGACCAGGACAGCCCATTTGGAAAAACATCTGCCATACAGTCGTATTACTCGTCTCGCAGACTACGCAAACTACGACATCATGAAGCGCTCAAGGTTGCTACGAAGGACCCCACCGATAAGTGACACCTTGAAAGAAACCCCACACGTAACTTTAGAATCCAGGTGGCAATCAAACGTATATGATCCACTTCATGCTGAGATAAAAACTCGATTCAGAAGAGACGCCCACAATACCACTCTGCGGCGACCAAAGCGTTACATCTGGCCATTTTTGGCCCTCAGCTGGCTCTATTTGCCATACTTATACTCGGGATTATATAGTTATTCTGCTTTATATTCGCCGTTTTATTACAGGTACCCTTACTACACATATGGATACGGGTACTACCCATACAGGTTCGTCTATCCAGTTTATGTGAACCCTGTCCAACCGACAGCCACCACAGCAGCACCCGCCGCGGCGCGCTAATGTGGTCCTTCCATTCGTGATTTTTATTGCCTCAGAAATAGAATAAACATCAGTTTTGTGGAATGAAACTAATCAGCTTCTATTGTTTTGTTCGAGACTTATCTTGGGAATTGTTCCACAAACAATTGTTTCCTTAACAAATCGCTCAGCATGCTGAAAAAAAAACAACAGCGACCAAATAGGAAGCTATGGTTTTATTGCTACTTCCGATTCACTGCCACAGTGCAGAACACCTTCAACATAAATGAACACTAGAACACACATTTTGGGCACAGTGGCTGCTGGCTTAAGCCCTGTATATGTACTCACTGAAAATTAGCATTCCGGTATTGTGCTGGGAGTCCACTTTTCCAAACCTCGTAAGTTATTTGGAGAATTTCGAAGGATGTTGAGCCCAATACGAACAGTGCGCCCCCACAGTGTTAATTGTAAACAAGGCCATATTTGCTACGGTGTGCTCACCGTTGTCCCAAAGCGAGTGAAGAATGGCACAGCTTGTTTTTCTGTCCACCTTGGCACGTGTCTGAACACAAGTGAAAATACCGATGAAGAATCTGACGACAAAAGAAAGAAAAGCAAGTTGTTGACAATGTAGAGATTTACAGGACACGCAGCCTCAGCATTCGCGGACAGCTGCCGTTTGTGTAAACGTGCTTTGTCACGCAAATTCTTAGCCGCCAACTGTAAACTTGTCGCAGTAGGATTTGAGATTGCGCGAAGATGACGAAACTTAGATACGTTCTCTTGGCAGGCGTTCTACTTGACGTCGGTGAGTCCGTATATTCCTGTTTTCAGTTAACATTCCAGCAAAGAAAAAAAAATTGGCCCCGTATCTGCATGTTACACTGCAAATGTCGTCGAAGGACGATAGTCTTGCGTCTGGAGAGAGTGAACAAGACGTTTATTTGATGTTCTGCGTAAGAAAATCGGTGAATGGTATTCTGGAGGTGCTGCGGCAGAGTGCCTCGAGAGTGCAGCGGAGGCGAACGAGCGCATCGTGTCACGTCATACGTGAGACATGAGCACTATCTGGCAGTTAGTTATCTTGGAAACCGAAGCGCGTGGTATGCGCGCCCGTCTTGGAGGCAATAAGGTGTAGAACGCAAGGCCACGGGTAGGTGCCGCCACAGTGTCGTTTCAGCAAAGCGTTGGAAACACTTGCCTTTTCGTGCAGGCATTGATTGCATCATCAGCGCAGCGTGATAAACACAATGATCCTTAGAATTACTTATGTAAGCCTTTTCTATTATAAATGTGTTGTTATGGTTCCTCAGATATGCGCAATAATCGCTTTTCAATTGACAATCGCACAAGTATGAACGCTAAAACTTGAGCAATATTGATGGGCGCTGCGGGTGGGGTCCGCCGTCCGGAGTATCGTTAGGTGTCGTTTGCGGTACCGTAAAGGGCGGACAGGCAGACAGACACACCAAAATTTTTGCGTTCAAGGTCCCCAAGAAAAACTATAGTATTTAAAATAATTTGTATGGATAACAATGTAATAGAATACGCACAGCGTGTGTTTAGTTGAGGAGCGCTGACGCTGAAGTGTCAATCTCGGGAAGCTTTGTTTGTTGAGACGATCTCTCTTGTGGCTATTTGCAGTATCCTTGACAAGTCTTCACCACATATCAAAACGCACGTACGGCTATGGTGGACGAATGCGTGGTGGATACCGTGGCGGCTACGGCGGATTCAGAAGAGGAGGTGGTTACCGCGGCTTCAGCGGTGGTTACGGGGGCTTCGGAGGTGGTGGCTACGGTGGTGGGCTGAACGCACTCACGACAGCCCTTTACAGCAGGATATTGGACGGCATGTATAGTGGTGGCTTCGGCGGTGGCTTCGGCGGCGTCCAATACATTTATGTTCCAGTCTACGTGCCCGTTGACGATGGCACAGTGGTCATCGTAGAAGACGGTGGAGGCATCGACTTCGGGAATGGCGGTCCGGGAATTATTGACACAGGCGGTGGGGAAATCGACATTGGTGGAGTAGGCTATGAAGAGCAGCTGATGTACAGCAACGACAAAGCAACCACTCGAGTGAAGGTAGCGACCCAGCCTCAGCGCGTGCGCATTGGTAGGGAGCGTGTCGTCCAGAAGTCTACAGAGCTGGGCCTCGGCAGGACTTATGCGTTCACACCACCCAGAAGGACGAAGGGGCGCAGCCAGCAGGGCTAGAGGTCCCATAGCAGCAGGAGTCTTCAGGGAGAGACGTCTCTCTGAATGAAGAAACTACGGTGATGAATCATCAACATCGTGTAAAGGAAAAAGGCCGCGTTAATTCTTTCTAACTATATTTGGCGAGTTCTTTGCGTATGAGAGAAATTCCAGCGTATACTACTTGAATACGTTCACACGGTCACATTAGACAAGGCGGCATCGTGCGAGTTTGACGTCTTTTATCTCTATAATTAAATTATTACTTTTGCGACATAAATTTACTAACTCATTGACTCGTATTTCTAATTCTCCCTAATCTGAGACCATGAAAACCTTCTGTAAGCACGAGGGTGGGGGGGGGGGGGTGGTATCGTGTCTCCCTGCCTTGCACTCTTCTTCATTAGTATCTTGTCAATTTCTTTGTGGAGCATTTTGGTGGCTACAAATCTTCCAGTTTTTTATATGGGGCGTCGACACACAATTCAGCAGTGCCTACATGACTGCTGATGAAAATCGTGCAAGCGCCGCATTTCAGAGCCAGAGCCCGGTCGGGGCCCCCTGAATGCGTCGAAGGCTCGCGCGAGTCTGACTCTAAGGGACTGCGAGCCCACCCATTCTGGCTCAACGTACAAAAACAATAGCCCAGTTCCGGGTCGATGCAGCTCGATATCATGAAAATTTGCTGTAGTGACTAGTTGTCCGATCATGTGACATTCAACTAAACATGGCAGAATGAAACATAAGCAAATGTCTCACGGCGATCACTATACTACAGCTTACGAGTTGTCGGGTAAAAATAACAAGCTGTCCAACCATTCGGGCTTGATTTAAGTTTGGCGTTCTTTCATCATATATCCCACCGAACCGAAAATATTCCCCCACCTACACGAAGAGAAGCATGATGAAAACGAATGCAGTTCGTATCGTCCATAACGGCGTTTCGAACGTGAGCACCCAGCGTTAGAAGAATAATGTTTTCTTTTTTTTCTTACACCGTGCAGCCAATAGCGCCGTTCGCCACACGTGGCGTTTTTCTGTCGCGAGAAACTCGGTATGCGTTTCCAGCTCTAGTAGCTAGCGTGCACGGTTAAAAAACACTATGAAGTGAACAAAAGAAACAACGTTTTCAGCTCAGCATTGGCGTTTCATAGCGGCGTCTCGAGCACACATTTCCAGACCTTCTAGAGCGGCACCCAGCCAGCGAACGGTCGAGAGTGAGGCGCGAGCGCACGGGAAAGTGGGGCGCAGGAAGGAGAAAGTGAACGGTGAGAGAAGTAGTGGCGAAGCACTGCGCCTACCCTCTCCTACACTCTATCGGGGATTCGCTCGCAGGTTTTCAAGCTGGACGGTTGTGCCCTCGCGATCTCCGACGCCAGCGTAGCTCTCGCCGACCTCCGACGCCAGCGTAGCTCTCGCCGACTGGTTCGCCCTCCGCGGTCTCCTGACGCCGTGCAGCTCTCGCATTGTGGCGCCCCGCCCTTGGACTGCTTCGACCGGATCCCCACTTTCCTATCTCCTTCTTTTTCCGTCGCTTGCCTGTCTAATTCTTCATCTATTTTCCTTCTATTCTTTTTATCCCTCCTTCCCCCCCCCCTATAAGGCACTGCGCCGTGTCGCCTGAAGGCAGACAGAAATTAGGTGCATTTTTCCTCTTCCTTCTAACCACTAGCACCACCACTCTATCGCACCACATGCTCCGGTTGCTAAGGGCGAGGATGCCTGACATAGGCCGACTTGAAAATGCATTCGCATTTAAAATACCGTTCAGGTAGTCGAATCAATCAAAATTCCGCAACGGTAGTCGAATCAGCCAACATGTTTTTGCAAGCATAGTAAGCTTGAAATGCGTTTAGTGCTTGTCCTTCCAGAAGTTTAGTACTGCATATGCAGGACAAACGAATGACCCTGTGAATATATAATCACAAAAAGGCTAATCTTGTAGCTCTATGTGCTAGAAAGGAGTTCTGACACAAGATCTATGTCTTGGCCATGATTCAGGTTTTGCAACTGTGCAGCCCCGGCCGGCCATGAGCTTTGGGTTGCCCGGAGCTAGCGCACACCTTTAATATATATATATATATATATATATATATATATATATATATATATATATATATATATATATATATATATTTATATATATATATATATATATATATATATATATATATATATATTGTCGATGCAGTCGATGTCCTGTAGTACAGTATTGGGAAGGTGAAAAATAGTTTGAGGCGTTGTAATTCGCAAAAAAATTGTTTTGCCTAGAGGGCGCTTCAAATTTTGGGCACCTTAGTGAAATAGTGTCACGCTAAATAAATTATATAATATTACTGGTTTGAGTAATTAATAGGAAAGAATTTCTTATTAATATGAAGGCACTACTATTTCATGACTATGATAGTTTATTCACTTTCGTTTTAATTTTTTTATTGCCCCGCCATGGAGGTCTAGTGGTTAAGGTACTCGGCTGCTGACCCGCAGGTCGCGGGTTCGAATCCCGGCTGTGGCGGCTGCATTTCCGATGGAGGCGAGAATGTTGTAGGCCCGTGTGCTCAGATTTGGGTGCACGTTAAAGAACCTCAGGTGGTCTAAATTTCCGGAGCCCTCCACTACGGCGTCTCTCATAATCATATGATGGTTTTGGGACGTTAAACACCACAAATCAATCATTCAAATCAATCAATTTTCTTTTTATTGCTTTGGCAAAAAATTGCAGTAAGCTGTATGTTTAGCGTTTTTTTAAGCACAATATTTTTTGCTAGCAATGTGTTTGCATTTTCTGCTTTTTATGTTGGTACATTATATAATTAAAGTACTGTGGGAGCAGATCAAGCAAAAATGTTGCTGAAATATTGTGTCATAGTAGATAGAACTGACATTTGGACCCATATTGCGGCTTAATTTTCGCAATTAGCAGTTCAAGTAAAAATAGTGCTTGTATATTTTTCCATGGTATACTTTGTTCGTAAAAGAGGCAGACAGTTTCAGAGGAGTAGTTTTTTCAATAAAAAAAAACATTTTCCAACTGAGCAATTACAAAGTAGGCGGAAGTCTGCCTTTGCCTCCCCTCCACTGCATAGCATGTCAGCGCAAGGTTCCAGCGGGTGCTTTTCGGCAGTGAATCATGCATGTCATACAACTACTTTTCGCTTGTCTTAGTAATACTGCTGTATATAACGGGAAAATGGGACACTGGTGCTTTTTTCATGAAACAGTATCTTCCCCCTTGCACCATAAAAGGACCGGTTATATCGAACCACTTCATCGTACCTATGAACAGAAATATAATGCAGTCGATGGCCTGTAGTACACTATTGGGGCATTGTGTTTGTCTTCTGATAATTAGTACACATGGTCGAAGTAATAATTAACGAGATAAATAGGGTATATTTTATCTAAGTTGTTTTTATAATGTTTAATGTATTGGCCAAAGCGGGATCGCTTACCACTGGTGTGCATGACGAAATGATGTATCCTAGACATGTCAGAGATGATACAATATCATGCCCACAAATTATACTTTAGTCAACATTTCCGAAGGGATTTCAAATTTTTCCTCCCCCTGTTTCTTAATTGTCCGAAGGTGCTCAAAATGTTTTAAATAGAAGCCCGTCTAGTAATGGTGACGTGTTTTTTTATTGTCAACTCCCTTGGACCAATAAAAATATGTGAATGAAAATTTTGAATGGCAACCGGAAATAATGACTGAAGTGTCGAATGATATTGAATCATCTCTAACATGTCTAGGATACATAATTTCATCATGCACCAAGTAATAAGGGATCACGCATTGGCCTACACCAGAAAAACACCTAAAAGATAGCTTAGACGAAATACACCCTAATTATGTCGTTAACTATTATTAAAACAAGGCGTATTATTTATCAGAAGGCTAACAAAACGCCTAAATATTGTGTTCAGGAGATCGACTGCATTAAAATTGTGCCCCTTGGGACTAAGAAGCAATTCAATATAAGGTGCGCTTTATTTGCCCGACGGAAAAGCTATTGTGCCATAAAGAAAGCACTACTGCCCCATTTTGGGGTTTTATACAGCAGTAATACTGAAACAAGGGATAAGCAGTTATATAAAATGCATTGTTTGTTGCCGAAAAGTCCCCGCTGGAACCTCGCGCTAACGTGTTATGCAGTGAAGCTGAGGCGAATGCAGGCTTTCTACTACCTTGTGATTCTTCAGTTAGAAATTTTTTTCTCCCTTAAAACAAAAACTACGCTTCTGAAGCTTTCTGCCTGTTTTACTAACAAACTATAATATGCAACAATATAGAAGTCATATTTTTACTTGGATTGATACAGTGCGAAAATTATGCTTTACTATGAGTCCAAGTGCCGTTGCTCCCTACTTTGACACATTATTTTGTCTGGATTTGCTCCCAAATTATTTCAGACATTTAATGTAGCAACATGTAAAGCAGAAGTCAATATATTATTTACGAAAAAATTTTGCTTTCTATATAAAAAGCTGACCCTGCAGCTTATTTCAATATTTGACCAAGGCGAAAATAAATAACGCTGAAACAAAAATGAATGAACTATTATATACATACACGAGTAGTGCCTTGAGATTAATAAAAAAATGTTTCGTGTTAAATACTTAAACGAGTAATATTATTAAATTACACAAGGTGACACAGTTTCACGCTGGTGCCAAAAGTTTGAAGCACCGTTTATGCAATACAAAATATTTTTGCGCTACATAACGCTCCAGTAGCTACTTCTCACATTCACATATACATGCACAATTTTGCAGCATGATCATAGTTGGTGGAAAATTGATGGGGTACACTTGATATGGAATGACTCAAATTTATAATATGACAGTACAATAGACCATATGTGTGGTCTATTGTGGGATCGCCTATACGGATTCCCGCTGGGTCTTTTAGTTGTTTGTATTATACGTCGGTCTTAATTTTAATAGCTGAAAAGTATTGTGAATAGCTTGTAGACAGTTTGAAGACACTATTGCGCCGTTTTCATAAAATAGTATGATCTTCATTATATATAATTCATGAAGTCACAGCTGACTCCAACAACGCTTCTAAGCTTGGGCACCAAGCAAGAGTTACACTAAGGCATATGAAGATGTCCATTTATGTAAAAGAGTTCTGGATAACGAGGTTATTGTGTTCTTCGGCTTGTGGTGCGAATCGTTCGACAAATTATCGAATCATAAAACATATTGCATATCTCAGCTTGCAAGTTTATTGAATGCAAATGCAACTCATTCGCCATTATTGCAGTTTTTTGGCACAGAGACAAAATCAATAAGGGCAATAGCTCAGTTAAAATGTTGGAGATTTTAAATATCTATTGAATATGACGCCCACTTAAAATGAAGACAATGTTTGGGTCTCAATCATATTTTTCTTATTCTTTTTATCATTTTTAAAGAAATAACTCATGGCCATAAGATATGGTTCACTGTAGGTTTCACTTAGGCGAAGCTGAATTAATAATATACAATGGCAATGAAAGCTGCCACTGTAAAATAGTCCTGTGAGCTCTACTGTGTGTGGTAATTCTCCTGCAACGGAAACTATTACAAGAGTAAGCACTGATCAAAGGGCCTTCATCGAGTCTCTAATGCTCACTCGCAGAAACTTGAGGGGAAAAAGCAAGCTTCATTGGCGTACTTGATGTGGGAACAAGAGGCGAAAATTCGTAATTCTTTCATATACCACACAAGCGGAGCCTGTATGCAGAACAAAGCAATGGACAGCGTGGCTTTAGAGCCTCTGGAATACCCCTGCAAACTAACACCCACAGAAAGGGGGTCACGCCGCAGAGTATTCTTGACACAGGCGACTCATGGCCGCTAGGAATTAGGTTCGCGGGACCGCCTGCCAGCCGCAAACTGTGCAAGCGAGCGTGTGAAAGAGCCGGTGCTCCGCTTACGTGCGTTCAACTGGGAGTCCCCGACTCAAGTCTCGACAGTGGAACCTGAATGACGCCGACCATCTGCGGGCTGCAACCTTGGCTGCTCGACGATGTTCGCTCGGTACAGGTTCTTGTTCATCGCCGGTATTAGTTTAGCCACTCACGCACCAATGCTTGAAGCCGATGCTGCGTTATTGACTGGTAAGCAGGAGTAACGCTACTGGTTTGAATTCAGCTTGTCATGATGTGTCCTGGCATTGCGCTCATTTTGTATAGTTTTTCTGGTGATGGGGTGTTACTCGCGTAATTTTTGGCAATCACAATCACTTCAGAGTCTCTGTGTAATGTTCATATTTGATCTTCTATGCATTTCATATAACGTGTGATATTGCATACCAACCATAAAGGTTTACATGCTTTCCCTATAACATTGCCATTACAATTGCACCCTTGGGTAGGACTACTTGACTGGTATGACTGATTTAACAGAATTCATGTTTAGTGTCTACTTGTATATTACAAAGGTAACCACCTTTGTGGCAAAGGAAAATCATAAATTTCACTACTCAGTGTGTGAGCACAATTATTTCTCGATGAACCCTCGCAGCCAAGAAATAATTGTATCTCAACGGCTGAGTCCATCATTTTTAATAATCATTTCCACAGAGAAAAACAACGGATAGCAAATACAACATTAGGCTGGGGCACGTCATTTAAAGTCTCGTACTAGTATCTGCCTGAGGGTGCCTGCACACGGTGTCCGCCTGAAATGAGATGCTACCGATTGGTCGCTCTTGGAAACAAGCTGTATTCACACACAAAAAAAAAACAGTGTTTTTGTGCGTTGCCTGTGCACTGGCCCATCGTCGTTGCTAGTTACATGTCCCAAATCACCACTCGCTGAAAGTTTCTCTTAACAACAATTTTAAAGTACGACACTCTTGGCGAATACAGGGACTCAGACCGGATTCATGAGGCTTTTACAGATATTTTTGCTTTCGTAGAAAAGTTGGACATGACACCAATCCTTCACGTAGGCGTCTGATAGTGCCTCGCGCACGTCAGTGGTGATGTGGCCTGATGCGTTCCTTTAGTTGGCGGTCTTTCGTGCGTTATCGCAAAAGCACCTCAGAGGCCACTAAAAGGAAGTCCGCTGATGAAATATGTTTCATGGGGTACTCACTCCAACGAGCCATGCCAGTCTCAATGAACTCATTCAATAAATTTTAATCATCACGACAGCCATTTGGCCTTTAAGTGAATTTATGCTCCGGTATCATAAGTATACACTATAACTCTCAAATTGAACCACTATCATAGATTTTGTACTAGTTTTAATTTACAGAGCACATTTTCTGAATATTCCGAAAACGGGAAGTAAGCGCTTGATCGAAGCGCTTCGAGAAATAAGAATGTCTCTCGTTGAGGATGCAGCTGATAATAAGTGCAGCATCAATGCTGACTGGGGTTGAATTCTACAAGCAACTGTAATGCAACAAGAACTTTTTTTGTCAGTTCTGTCACTAGAGTCGTCGCATTTTTTAAGTCTTTCGTTCGTGAGTGTTTTTAGCTATTGACCAACCACTTTCATAAGTAAGCTACACCGTCAGGATTGACTGGATAAACAATTTTGTATAATACTCTTTTCCGTATAGGCTTTAAAAAGTTTTGCTAAATAGCGCTCTTATTTATCAAACTTTCTAAGGACAAAAAGCACTCAATAGCGACAACAAACGTGGTATATTGAAGCCCGCCAACCAATAAACTTCTTACAAACAAGTGCTTTTCCATTTCGCCCCCGGTTCTTCAGCTATCATTGATTGTAAGAGCTTATACGAACCATGGTGATTTCCTTATTTTTAGTGATAAAGGCCAACTAATGTCCGTATTTGCGGTGCGATTCTGCCCCAGGAGCCTGATTCCCAAACCATTCACTTTTAAGGGCCGATTTCGATTGGTCAGCTGTCTCAGCTCATAGTAATGTGGAGCGTGACTTGAAGCTTATAGCCTGAGCGTCGACCAGGACCTACACCAGCGCCACGTCCCTGAATACTCTTTTGAGAAGAAGGTGGGGGCACGCAAGCTTCACTCCCTCTTTTTGGTGTCCCTTAAGCAGTGATCAGTCCCGTGTCAGAACGTTGCCTAAACGAAGCAGTGCCAGGCACCAGTTTTAACAGATCTATCCCAGCAACTTTGTTGTTGCTTGCAGAGATCAGACCACATGAATAATAAACATGATCGCAACGAATTGAAGATTTGAGAAGGGTGTGGAGTACGTCGTAGGAGCGATTGTTGTAGTCCGGAACAGCCAATCAGGAGTAGATGAATACCAAATCTTGATTTTTACTTGTCCTAAACGTGCCGCTAGGTTTCTGGGACGTCAAGCAGGTAGATGCTCGCGCCATAACCTTCGTATCACGCGCGACTGTACGTCGGACAGTACTATGAGCTGGCATCCACTTTTATGAACCGGTACTATACCTAGAAAACATTTTATAGCCAAAATGTTTCATAATAAAAAAATTTCACCAATATAGATGCTAGGACTATCTTAAGTACCTAGCCAAAGGCAAATAGCTATATAAAAGGCAAATAATATATGTGAATGCGGTCTCAGAACTAAACCGGCGTTTAAGGTGTTGGTTTATGTAAATTGTGCCTGGAGCATTACTGCACAATGCTGCACTAATGTTCTGTACGCACTTATGCTTTACTGGGTTACAGATAACCGCTAAAATGTGTTGTGAAAACATAGTGCTTCTGTAATGGTGGTTCACTGGTCGTAAGGTACACTTAGAATTAAGCTGAGAAGGATAGCTCTGAAAAGGCGTGAGTCATCAAAATTGAGTTTTTATGATAATGGAAGCACTGTGGCACACTGCAGCATGTGTGTTAACACAGAGAGCTCTTTCAGTCATGGTGTGTACAAATGGAGATGCCAACGCCAATTTCAATAGCATATGACCCATCGCGTGAATAAATATATATATATATATATATATATATATATATATATCTGCAAAAATGCAGGACACATGGCACCGTGTCGCTGCAGTTGGTCGCCACTGCGCACAGGGTGTCTAGAGAGAGGGGATTTTATAATCTTTATTGGCGTTTCATTAAAGGAGTATTTGTGAATACTTTCACGATTCTTAACAAAAAGTAAATGCCAGATGCGTACAATGTCCCCTTCCTTTTCGGGGAAAACAAAGACTGATTTGCACCCATCAACCGAAAGTGATTGTTATAGATCATTACTGCATCTTGGTCTCCTTAGAGGACAATCTGATATTTTTTGAACTGAGAGTGGCAATTTTTTCCTGTGAGAAAAGAATTTCCTCAATAGGAGCTTCTCAATAAAATAAGAGTTCTTTTTTTCAATATTATACGGTTTCTTACTAAAATGCAGTTGTGTGCATGACGGAGTTAAAAAAGTTAACTAATTTTTTAATCGCGCATTTCAATGACACTTCTGCTTCGACAAGGTATTTTTCCTCAACGTAGTTTAGTTTGTGTGCCATGACAAGAGACTGACTGTGATAGCGTTTTATATGCGAAACAGCTCTTTTACTAGCCTGTGTGCTGTCCCTTCGTCCGCACTGCGCTCTCTTGCCGCAGGTGTTGGGGCGGTGCTAAGTAGGTCACGCCTTCCCTCGAAGAGCGCCCGCGTTGACGTCACTCTCTCCCTGGCCTGTGACCACTCGGCGCGTGTCATCTCTTTCTCTTTTCACCCTCTTGACCGCTCGCAACGTTCGAGCGCACATCGAGTGAACAACCTTTCTGAGATGAAACTTACCGAAAACCAAACCCACCTTCCGTGTCATTGCGTTTAAAACGTTCACTCGAGTAAACACTACACTAACCCCCGTATTCTAGAACGTCCCTTCACTCAACGCTTCACCTTCACTTGAGAAAGCCGATGGCAGCGCCGTCTCTAGGCACGGCAAGTCACTGTATATCAGCGATCATCTGCTGCGATTTTTGAGTAGCGCAGGGTCATTTTGAGCCGAGCTGTGGCGCAGTGCTCAACTCAGTCAAGTGAAGGGTGAAAGTCGAGTCGAGGAGCGTTTGTGAATACGAGGGTAAGTTTAGCTTCAAACCGTTCTTCTAGCACCCGCGTTGATGCCCGTTGCAACCTGGTGAACGCCATGCGCACCACTGCTGCTTCGCGTTCCATCAGGGTTCCCTTCGGGGAGATGGCCCATAACGTTTTTACAAAAAAAATTGTGTTGTGCACTTATTTATGATGATGCAGAAGTTCAACAGCTTGAGACAAAGAGGGTGTTCCGTGCAACTAAGACCAAATATTCTAAAAAAAGGTTAATTGCAACTAAATGACAATTCACTTTTCGGCAATTGACGCTTGTCAGGGTATTTTTATATTGCGGTTAATCGGTAAATTAACTAAGATCAGTGGTGCAAAATTTCCAATGATCGCTTCAGAGACAATTGCATTTTGTTACATTGTAGGTGACTTTCGAGGAAGCTATTCAGTCGTGTAGATTGTGTTGATGCCCCAGTTAGCTAGGAGAACAAACTACAAAGGTTTTCATCGGGAGTTTCGTTTCTAAAATCGATAAGGTAGACGCAAGCCCTGTGAGGCATGTAGCAGGAACAGTATGACAAGCAAACTAGCCAAGCTATTCATGTGCTTGTTCTAGAATGATACTTCAAAATCATAGGGCCAAAAAATACTAGAGAAAGGGACTAGGATGAAGTAAAGAAAAAGGACAAACAATTTGTATACTGTTGGGAGAGAGAGCGTGTGTGCGTAACATATAGTTTTTCTAGCGGCATATCTCGCGGCGCGCTCTCTACTGCGCAAATTCTTGCGCGCACCTCCCTCTCCAAAAAAAAAAAGTTAGAGAGGGAAGACGAAGACTCGGAGAGTACCTGACCAAACTGTAAACTTGGGTGTTCATTCAGTCCTCGTTATTTTTTAGCGGCAGCGTTTATTTAGAGTGAATCAACTGTAGCGTTATCCTAAGAATCTCGTATACAGTGCGCCTACGTGTGTGCGAGCGCTTACTACCGCAGTTGCTCACGTTCTCTCTCCAGAAATGAACGCGACGACGCACTTGAACGCCGGACTGCGAGCCGTGGATGATGGCGCTAGAGTGGCGAGGCAGATCCCGGTGTACAACCGGCGCATTGGCTTCCCGTACGGCGTGCGATTCGGCAACCCATTTGCAAGCCTGACGGCGGCCAGCTACCCGTTTGGTGGCGTGCTGGGCGGACCCTTCGGCGCCAACCTCGGGACCGGAATCGGAGCCGGCTTTGCGGGTGGGCTGGGAGGCCTGGGTGGCTTCCTGCCCATCCGGGGACCAACCTCGTCCGTGCTCGTGCCTCAGCTGGTGGTTGGGTACCAGCGACCCTACCTGCCTTTTCTCGTGGGTATACCGTACCCAGTGTACATTCCGGTTTTGCCCACAACAGGCGCTGGCATATATCCTACGGACATTGGCTTCGACGCAGCCACGAACTGATTCCCGCCTGTGTTACCTTCACGTGCAGCAGGATGTGCTTGAGAGGCCCTTTCATGACAGTTGTAATGCATGCTATACCTGACCACGTGCTTCGAAATTGACCAGCAATGAAACATGGCAAGCGGTTGCGTTTCCTTGGCCACTCCAAAAGTTTCGTTCATTCTAAACGCAACACAGAAATCGAGACGAATACAGTATATCATGTTCAAGAATCAGGTCGCCTATCTGGCAAAACAGATCAGAAATATGTCAAAACGACAAAGATGACGACACTACAGCTTCATACGGGGAAGAATAAACCTCTGTTGATAAGTATACCTTTTAGTTATCTGTAGTCATTGACATATCGATTAACTTTAACACACATCAAATGATGTTAGTGTATTCCGTAAGTATGGGCTCATAAAAATATTCTGTGTAATGAAATAACGTTTCTGAATATGAACTATTGGACTCTTACCTAGAGCCATGACACGGTTGGACAACGAGGTAAACGAAGAAAAAATAGTGAAAATTATTCCATTTATCATTTGTGTAACTGTAGCATACAGTCTCAGAGGGCTCCCTGTTATACTACTAATACTACTACTACTACTACTACTACTACTACTACTACTAATAATAATAATAATAATAATAAAGCAGTGACATCAATGAAGTTCTTCTTCTTAAGTTTTTCTTTATTCTACAATTGGTCAATAGTCTTTTTGAAATAACATATCTGTCATGACAAAATGCTGGCATTTACTTTTTCGAATTGTTCTAACGCAAAAAGTTTGATTTGTCAATGCCGATTCCTTGAGCGGTGATCAAGTTTCCAAGCCGCGCTGCCATAGTTATACATGGGACAGCAGCCTCGGAAGTTTTGACCACCCCTGTACATTTTGAAAGAATGAAAATTTTAGCGAGGCATTTCTTGCTGGGTTTAGGGGTGCAGAATGAAACGAATGGCAGAGAATGGCCCAGAATGGCAGCCGAGATGTGTTGGTATCCTCGAAATGTCCCCATCGTGTTATAGCTGTGCTTTAAAGGCTTTAAAGCTAACGCCTGAGTTGAGTTTCCGCATACATTTTTACTTACTAGACCAGTTGATCACGGTGAGAAAGAGCCCTTCTTTACTCTGTTGAGTAGCATGCTAAGGAGCATTAGCTCACGCAAAACACTGTGCCTTCTGAAAAATTATCTCTCTCTCTCTCTCTTTCATTGAAATACTCACCCCATTAAGGATATCATACGGAATGTCTAATCTAGGTTGATTGATTGATACGTGGGGTTTAACGTCCCAAAACCACCATATGATTATGAGAGACGCCGTAGTGGAGGATTCCGGAAATTTCGACCACCTGGGGTTCTTTAACGTGCACCCAAATCTGAGCACACGGGCCTACACCATTTCCGCCTCCATCGGAAATTCAGCCGCCGCAGCCGGGATTTGAACCCGCTACCGGCGGGTCAGCAGCCGAGTCTAATCTAGGTGCTGCACAAAACTGTGTAAATGATGAATTAAAGACGGCATGCTGAAAGCATTTTTTTTTGCCCGTATTTCAGTTCATTCTGACGCCGGTATGTGATTGACGATGGTCACGCCATCTAGATGTGTCTGGTAGCGGTTGTTTCCGACGCTTTCGATAGTTTTGTCACTCTTCTGTACAAATGCTTCAAACTGTCTAATCTGGTGAGAGAGATAAGCTACGCCAATTATGAATTTCGCATAATAAGGAGAAAAAATACTGCCTGCCAATCATCACGTCGCAACTCGTGTAAATTTTTCATTACATTAACATTGTGTGTATTGCAGTTTTCATAGCTGTGAAACGAAGTAAACTAATTTGAAACTTCACTAGTTTAATTCATCACGAATATTCCTAGCATGCCACATTCGGGCGAATTACCCCAATGTTCGCATCACCCAATCATAAAGATCCTTCTGATAGTTAAAATATTATATCTTTGGATAAATGTCTTACGACAGTCAAAAACACCTTTATTTACACGAACAAACAGAGTCAACAAGAAAAGTGTAGGAACACATTATGGAATCATGTAGGAACCGGGACCTGAAGATGGATAACAACGAAGTCTTGCTTTGGCAACACTTGAAACACTGACGAGTACGCCATCACCTGGAAAATAAGCCATAACGTGAGACCATGAATGCGGTAAGAACAAAGTAAAATAAGGAGCTCGTCACAACAAAATAAGGTTTTATTATTATTATTATTATTATTATTATTATTATTATTATTATTATTATTATTATTATTATTATTATTATTATTATATTTGCATACTTAAACACACAAAGACACAGAATAAAGAGGAGGAGCTCAGGCTGTCAATTGCCATTTAGCCGGGCACAACTACGGCAGTCTCCATCGGCAGGAAGGGAAAGCCTTAATCGAAGCATTCATGATTTACCCACAACATTATGTGCCTGATGAATCATTATGTGCGTTATGTGCCAATTGTGTGCCTGATGAATAACTCGCTGCGAATCAACATTGATTAGTATTCACTAGATCACAACACTTTTTGTCTGGGTCGCGCGGCACAAAGTACCGATCACACAACACAAGCATGCGTATGCGCTCATGACTCGGACGTGAAACCACTCCGGCTAAAAGATTCCACCAAGTACGCTACTCAAAACTATATTTAAATATGACGTTGATTATGAGAATATGCTTCACGGAAAAAAGATGGAGAGTTCATGGTGTTCTAAATTATGACAATAAAGATTGCTAATGGTACCCTAGTAAATACTTGTGTTAATACGTACATGTGGACCACTGAAATTAACAACTAGTCTTTCAGATGACTTGAGACCTTGCTGACTAGTTTTGCAGCAGGCTTGCTACATTGATAGTCAGCAGAGTGCGGCCTGCGAATTAGCTTTTTTTTAAATGAAATCAGCATTGACAGAAACAACGCATTTATGAAGAACTGCGCAGTACGGTTTGTCGTTGCATAATTATTAGTGAAAATCAGTGCAGCTGACAGGAGGGAACAGAAGAGAGGACACGGGGCGCTGATCAATTACCACTATGTCTGCCCTCTTTTGTACCCTCTTGTAGGTTGCCCTGATTCGCCCTCATAATGCTGTCGTACCCACACGCCTAATCCTACAGGCTTTGATGCATGGCCTAGTGATATTTGTTACTCAGTTGACATTCGTCGTGAGACAAGTTGTGTTAGGATTTTTGATGAGTGGCACCAGAATCCACGCGTAAGTGATAACCGGCTACTTGAGAGTTCCCCACTGAAAATGAGAAAGCATGACCAAGTCGTTTCAAAGCTATGCGAGTAACTGGCCTAGCGGCTTCGAATAAGATGGATAACCCAATGACACTCATTCACAAGTAAAATGCAATTGTGTAAGACCTTACGCGAAGTTGTGATATGCTACAACATTTATTGCTGCTTGACTGAACAGGCTTAACCATTCTCGTTTTTGCGTTAGTTTTATGTTGTAGGGAGGAAAAATTAGACCCTGGCCTTTCTTATTCATGTAGCAGCTATGATTGTTTGATGAGTGATTTAGGTATAAAAGTAAAGCGACGAGATCGGAAGCCTGGTCAACATTCTCATCACGGTGTATCATCGTGTTTGAGGCATACTATTCCTTTTGACGAAACCTTATTTACACAGACAATTACTTACGTTTCTTCGTAGGTGCGCAGTGATCCACCTTAAGCAATCTCGCATTGAAATACCACTAACTTCTGCATTCTAAAGGTCGAATGAACTGATTGGAAGTCGAGTGTTCTGATTCTACAAAGGAAGATTAGTGAACGAACTTTGGTGGTGACTGCAACGACAGCATTCGACACACGGTGATTGGAGGGCAACCGAACTTACTCGCTTCGAAATTCGATATGAATACGCTGTGAATTTTTTACGTTGACGTCAATGACCTTAGCTAACTGTACACATTTCATCATTCATTTGCTGTATAACACCACCTACTTAAGTTCCACAGCTGTCCCCTATAACTGCACGAAGAAAATTGATGTTGAGTTCCTCCACTCATAGAGAAACCGTGTGTAAAATGATAAACTGTACTATTGAAAATGTATGATCTCACCTTGATCCCAATAAATTGGTTCATTTGGAAGCGGCTGCTTATCCCAGATAGCCGTGTCCGTAGCCTCCGTAGCCCCCGTAACCTCCGTAGCCACCATAGCCAAGACTGTAGCCATGACCAAGCCCACCGAGTCCAGCATAACCGTAGTGGGGAGCTGCCGCGTAAGCAGCCACAGGAACGGCAGCCTTCGCGACCACAGCAGCGGCTACGGGCGCGTGGCCGTAGCCGCCTCCGTAGCCTCCACCGTAACCGTAGCCAAGATGTCCGCCGTAAGCTGGGATCACTGGTTTCACAATGGCGACTGGAGCCGCTTGGACTGAAGCCGCTGGCACCGCCTTGCCATTGGCCGACACGTAAGGAGCTGCCGCAGGCGCGCTCGTCTTAGTTCCAGGCTCGTTGGTCTTGACAACAGCGCGGAACCCGAGCTTGTCGGCCACGTAGTGCACCTGCCGGTGGCGGCCGTCAATGTCACCCAGGTAGTAGGAACCATGCACGGGGCCGTATGCGCCTCCGGCTTCGTGGCGGCCGTTGACAGCACCGTAACCATTGACGATGTCATAGCCGAACTGGTAGTTTCCGTAATCCTGGAATTTAATAAAACGTGTATTACTGCGGCTCTAATACGAACGTGCTCGCGAGATGCGACTCCGATGTGATTGGCACCGAAAGTGTAAGCATGTATCACATCAGTCGCTTGCAAGACGAGCATTACAGTAGCGTAGAGAGTATTACAGCGTCGCTGAAAATGGGTAGACTGGTAGATAATTTCAGTTATGTAAAGATCACTTTTTAAAGGAAATGATAATTATTAAAGCAGAACCCCAATTTAAAGTTTTTTCATTAAATAAGGTTTTTTAATTCCATTCCATTCCAACCCCAACTTTGCACTTCACTTCCAATTTTAAAACATCGCGATTTTCGCTATTCCCACACTGAACGCATTAGCTACAGTTTTACTATGAGAAAGGTATATTTGAGAAGGATCAGCAACTTCACGCTAGTACACATCTCAACAAGCGTGAAGCTTAGGCCCAGGTGATCTTCGAAGCTATTCTCAGATTTCAATCAAATGAAACTAAGTTTAGCTATGAATTCTAGAGGTGCCTTTGCTCACTCCACTTCGTTTGTCAGTATCTTCATCAAAGACCAACGACGTACGCACAAGTAACCCATACGCACGCGTAACTTGAAGCTTCTCTACAAAGTTACAATGTTGGCTACTACATCTATTTCAAATTTTGCACCTTAGTGCTATAAAACAGGTTATTGTAGTTTGGGAGTTCAGCAAACCAACCTCTCTTCTTGCATAGTAAAACGTATGAGTGAAATTACGCGTAGGTTAACTCACATCCTGTTTCCGATGCTGCACGCTGTGGCCTCCGCTAGTCGCAACAATGCCGGCATTGACGGTGACTGCCAGGCAAAGGAGTGAAGAGATGCACTGCGTATACATTAAGAAAGAAAAAAAATACACATAAGGAAAGAAACAGGAGTTGTGGTTTGCATGTTGGCGTTATTTATTTAAACTGAATACGTATCTACGCTATCTGGCATTTGATAAGCTCCGACAAGGCAACCTTAATCAAAAAAGAATTGCCTCACTTTATTCAGACAAAAACACTAGCGTTTTTCAATACCATGTGGATTTCTGCACATGAAAAGTGATGGCATATTTATTTCATGGCGCTGCTAGCTTGGTAAATTGCTAAGGGGCAGCGTATAGGCAGTGCATATTCATTCAGTGCCAATATCCTCAGTACGTTTGAGCTCTATAGTAGCTTTAAACGTAGCAGTAGGTAATAACAATAGCTGGAACGATGGCATGATGGCCTTCCACTACACCTAAGTGGATATGGGGCTAGAGAGCTCAGCTGCTGACCCGAAGGTCACGGTTTTGACCCCGCCTACGGTGGTCGCAATTCCATGGAGGCTTAATGGCAGAGGCCCATGTACTGTGTGATATCAGTGCACGTTAAAGAAGACCAGATTGTCGAAATATCCGAAGCCCCTACACAACGGCATCTCTCATAATCATATCGTGGCTTCAGGACATAATGCCCCACTTATTATTATTATTAAGTTGGAATTAGAGATGTCCTCAAATTTCACAACCTGACTTTCCCACCCGACGGGACTCTATAGAGCGGTCCATTGCATGTGCCACATCTACTGCCATGGACATTTTTGACGCTAACAAGCGCACTGTCAAAATTTGTAAACATATAATTAATAGTGCCACGTTGAAAAAGGGGTATAGCTGTCACCATAAACAGCGCAGCATCGCACGCGTAATACGCTGCAGCTGAGGCGTTCGCATTCCACTAATGAATAGTAGTTCTTGCTCTTGTTTTCTTCATTCCATTTTTTTTTAACTTGCCACCTCAACATTGCAATCGAAACGAGTAATTTCCACAGAGCGTTACTCGATTCTTGACTGCTAAGTCCTGGGTTCATCGGTCCTTCTATCTCTTACAAAGTTGTATTTTTGCTCAAACAGCAAAACGTAGCTTTTGTTGTAAACTATAGCATGCCCGTTCTCTGTAAACACAATATACCTACAATACATTAAAATATAAGGTGGGCTGAAATAAAAGAATAAAAAAGTGCTACTGGTATTGTACGTCAGCTTTTCTTTAACAATTTTTTCAGAAGTATTAACATATAACTCCTGAGGTCGAGCATGCACATGCAAGTATCCCGAACTAATAATACCTTCCGGAGCACTCGAAGTATCATTTCTTTTGAGAGACATTGCCTCTTAGGTTCGTGCATATAGGGAGTTTAGATTAGGCACAATAATTTATTCTCGCGGGACGTTTCGTTTATCACTGGAATGAAACAAGTGCTACAGTACATGCTATATCGTGCGCTGCAAACTGCGTAGAATTCACGCGCAAAAAAAGAGAGAAAGGAAACGAAAAAGAAACCTGCGATCTCCGAAAGACACGATCCAGGTTGTGGAGACAATATTCAGCTGGTTTGTGTGCTTTCTCCTTGCAACGCTCAACAGAGTATGTCATGGTGATCGCATTGCGCCGCTGAGTTCGAGGTCACTGATTCAATCCTGACGCGGCGTTGACATTTAGAGGGCCGTGAAATGCAAAAAAAAAAAACTTCACGCGCTGACATTTAGATGTGCATTCGGAATTCTTAAATGGGCATAATTACTACGGAGTACCCTAGTATTGCATGCATAAACCAAAGCATCGTGTGAACTTAAAAAACTTCGTAATTTTGTCTTCAAATAGTTTTATGTTTTTTGTGCGCTGTGCTTTTTGCCGATTCGAATACGAAAGGGGACCAATATGCCTAGAAAAATTGCTCCGACAAAAGGATGAATCAAAATAACAAAAATTGCCCAGTTGCAATAGCGTCATAAATGTTAGCGACGGCTCCCAACGGTGTTACGCAGTAATGACGAGCGGCGGATAAATGAGCTTTGCCACTCACTACATTTCAGTACTTTTTCTACTTACTCCTTTACGCATTTTCAGAGAGGTATTTGATGTTCAAAACAAGTTTATTAAACTAAGACGGCTTAGAACCTTTGCTGAATTATATCAGCCACCCTTCGTCTTGAGCTTTTGTCCTCTTTTCGTTAAAGAAAACTTAAAGCCATACATAACTGCAAATGTACCTCAGTCTTCGTTTTTACTTTGCTGAATCACTTCTTCAGCAGTTGTCCGTGCTAGGTAATAAACCAGCGGGCAAAGGTAAGCATGTTTTATAATATCAACGGTTCTCATACTTTCAGTTAAAGGAATTTTTGTATGCACATTATTGATAATTTGTGATGAGGTTCTAAAATATTTGTAAAGTACTTAGCAATTCACTTAATAAATAAGTACGTGCCCAACTCACGCCTTGGGGTGATGCATGCTATGAGGTGTATACTACACGTAGGTAGTTGTCGAACACCGCTTGAGGTTCTACAACGCGTTACCAGAGTAACCGATGCGTTTAGTTAAGCGGGCCATCATGTAACTGACATGAGTGATTTCTGCGATGACAGAATTGCAAGGTGATCACGACGATGACGACAGCGTGACGACGAAAGCAATGATAAAAACTGGTTTTTGTGTTTGTACTTGCCAGAGAAATCATTTCGAAAATTTTCCAACATGACATAATATCATCCTTAAGGCATAAATTTCGTCTATAAAATCGACTATCGGCATGGTTTACAGTTGGTAGAGGAAAGAACTTGGCCATGTGATCTGATGTCGGATGTGATGCAGCGAATGAGAATGTTATCTCCCATGAATACGTAGAGAAAGTGGTGCGCTGTCAATCTCCGTGCTGAGATACAAGCACGAAATTAATCGATAGGCTTACATCCTGATTCTGTGGCTTAATTTTTAATCGGTGGTGGCTCAGGTGACATTCGTCTCAAAGCGTCAGCTCACTATGGCGTAACTATGACGTATTGTGGCGTTTGATGGGTCAAAGTGGATGGCTCCGAACAAATTATTTATCGTGAACTGAAATCGTATAGCGCGCGTGCTTGTAGCACTTCACCTCCACAGAAATGTGACCACCACGACTTTTGGGTCAGCGCACGAGCACCCTAACTCTTGGCCCAACGCTGTATCTAGCATAAGAATATATACTGCGCGCACGATTTTTGCCTAATAGTTTGAACATAAGGCTGTTCGGATGGGAAACCGGCATTTGGGCATGTAATCTCTTTTAATTCATGTGGCATGAAACCAGGCCCACATACCTACGGAAACATTCCTACCACGCGAGAAAGAGAAAGCCAGAAGAGGGAAGGCAAGGAGGTTAACCACGAACTTTTTGTTAATAGTCAGGGGAAAATAATGAAAAAAAGAATGACAGGTCAGACAATGCCGTTCTTTCTTTCCTTTTTCGCTAGCGCCACTACGGTGCGCTTACTTTACATATCTCGTGCCAAGATATCGGCGTGCGTGGATGGTTGTATAACGAATGCTACTAGTCATGTAATATAGCAGAGTGCAACAGCGCGGAAAGATGAAAGCGTGCGAGAGAGCAGAATGTGAGAGAGCAGGAAGAAAAAGTTACCCAACTTCGTGACTTCGGTCATGGTAAATTAATCGTTCAGAGTGGCGAAGCACCGAAAAGTCTTCAATAAGTAATGGAGGATAGCTTGTGCGTTCTAAATTATTTGCCATAGCTGCAGCGGACACTTAATTTGATGCAAGCTCTTCACGCTTGAGGATTGGTGCATGTCCAACCTACAAGCATACAGCGCCAGAAACTTTATCTACTAGTTCATAAGGATTCATTATAAAAGAAGGTAATGAGTTCAAACACGGACACAAAAGGTGAGATTTTCGAGCTTCGGACATTTGTGTTGTCTTAGTCTCTTCTGTTGTGTCTGTTCATGCTTGTCACACCATCTATTGTGACGAAACATGCAAGTACAATCGCACAGAAATGCGAACGACACCATCAGACTAATAATTGAGGAACTTCGTGTTTGAAGTGCGGAATCAAGAACAATAATTCACAGAGATGGGGAAGGACACAGAACCCGTGTTCGGTGCCTCTCTTCTGAGACAATATTGGTTTGACCAATGTCTGAGGACACACCTGAATTTTATTAACGTCTGAGATACTAAGGTTTAAGCGGCCAAGCATACCAGGCAAACTACAGTTGTTAAAGAACCCCAGGTAATCGAAATTTCCGTAGCCCTCCACTACGGCGTCTCGCATAATCATGAGGTGGTTTGGGGACGCTAAACACCACATAACAATCAATCACCAATTGCTGCCTATTTGAAGAGGCTAATGCAACTTAGGCCTAACCTCAGGCATATGGCAGTGAAAGAATAAATGGTAGAGAAAAGAAAGTACGCAGGTTAAAAAGACTATGGTAACCGGTTTGCTACCCTACAGGTGGAAACAGATTTTTGGGGGGGGGGGAAGCAGAGGAAATAAAAAGGTGCGCGATTTTACTATTTGCGATTGAGATATTTGTTTTGGCTCGCGGAGATTCTCATTGTTTCTGTTTCACTCAATAGCAATGGTGCCATGGACGCGCACTTGACATGGGAAGAAAAAAAAACTACGTGTCGTTATAAATGTTTGTTCAGCTCTCTGAGCACAATAGTGAAATGTCGGCACTTGTATTCCATAAGAGGTCAATGAATTGGACCTTGAATTTGTTCACTTTCAGCAAGAACGCTACGGCATCCAATGCACATGTAGCGCTCGCGTTGTTATCACCGCTTGGGTAACTTAGGTCACACGCTCTACGTTCTTTCGACATAGTGAAGTCAGAAGTTTAGCAATCATCGTAACTTTCTGGCCTAAAGGATACCTTGATTCTCGGGGGGCGCGTACTAATAGAAAACTTCGACACATGATATATGCAACAGCACATGTACCTATCATTTGCCAATCCGCCAGAATGAACGTATCATGCAAAGGGTGCGGAGAAAGATGTATTTAGATATGTGTTGTAAATATCTGTGCATATACTTTTTATTTGAGTTGTTTCCTCGATGAACATAGAATATCACCTTCATCATCGTGACGCAGATAGCTAACAGCTACAAGTTGTGCCTTGCCCTCCTCAATTGGCACATGAATATCTATGTCAAGGAACTTTCGTGTCATTCAAGTTCAATCACTTTGTTCGACTGCTCGGTTATCTTCATTTTTTCTTTAAGACACATGTTGAGGATTTGGCTACCTTAAAATGGGTTTAGACCAGTATTGAAGATCATTATTATTAATTTAAGCAATACTTTCAGATTCCGCTCTAGTTCTATCGAAGAAAAAAGATAAATGGAAAGAGTGGGGAAGCGGGCTTATGTGAAAGCTTACATTGCAGGTCACTTCAGGCTAGCGTTAATAAAGGCCAGAATTGCAAAAAAAATATTGTTTTGCGTACTTTTGCATCTTCTTGATCTAACCAGAAAACAACTATACAGACATTCTGAGAAAGCCCATTTTGGTCTGAGTATAGCTCAATACGTCGATGCACCATACATGTACACACCAGCCAAACCGATTGCACCACTCCTTGGAAGCCCTTCTTACACCCTGCACCTGATTCATATCTCACACAGATTTGTTTCCTTAGATATTCATAACCTGCACTTAAAACACTTCCCATAGATATGTTTGTCTTTGCCTTGATGCATTTGATGAACAAATACGTATAACAAAAATCTACAGTCGAAGTAGATTGTCAATACTACACTAGAAGCAGTGTGTGTTTTTACCGAGACGCTGCTGGTTTATGCGGTAATGCAGCGGACACCTGAATTCATTTTTTCACATCATTCACTACCTCTTGCGCATCTTCGTGGGTCCGCCCATAGAGCGACACATCACCTGAAGCATAGCGCTTCTTTCGCAAGGCCGACGTTGGAGTGAAACAACTCCCTGTGTCAAGCTGGTGGCGGCTGACGAGAGCAAGTAGGTGCTAAACATTGCTACGCCCGTATACCACGGCCAGAGTGCGCGCCACGAGGCAAGAACTGTCCCTCGTGCCGAGTGTCACCGGCGACGCACGTGGACGCACGTACCTTGGCGATCATGTTGCTGGGTTTCCCTCCCGTCAGGTGCACTACGTATTCCAGTCAGGTGTATGCGGAGGCGCTCCTTTCACTGTGACCGCTTGATGAGCCGTCCGGAGGATTTTATAGTTCCTCCTCCGGCGGAGGAAACTGCCGCGCCCAGAGGCCCCCTCGCTCGACCCCGAGGCGCCGGATGGAAGGAGGAGTGACCGCCTTTTGGGGCCATTATTGCGTCATCCGCTGCCCTGCTGTCTTGGACCATTCCGGGCGGCCCTTATTGTTTCTCCCGCGCGGCAGCCAACAAAACGGTATTGTATCGGCCGTAGGATGGGGAGAGCGAACACGGGCTTTGTTCTCCAGTGGCTCCCGTCGCCACTGCAGGCCAGGAATCGGGTCGGCCGAGCATTATCGCCAAATCACGGGCTCGTGCGCGCTTCGCGCTCTCGTCTTGCCCCAGCCTTGATGCGTTTTCACGTGCGTGCCTTCCCGCTTGGTCAGTCAGAGCGTGCTCTGCGCCTCTTAACACCTGTGCACGCGTTTCCACCGCGGAATGTCTCTCGTTTTAAGAAACAAGGCGCGCGCCCTGATAGCAACACTCCGACGCATGCCTGTTTGCCGAGACCTTGTCAGAGCCGTCACGTTTCACCTTCTCGCGGTTGAAGCCACTTTCCCGGCCGTCCCGATTTTGCGGCCGATCACTTGCCAAGCGCTTGACAGCGTCTGCTGTTCTGTGTCTCATTTGGCTATCGTCGGTGCGCCAGTAAAAAAAAAACTACGTGATAAAAACGTCTGCAGTTCGATTCATCATACGCTTGCCAATATAAAGGACTTGTCTATCAACCGGTGACACCTGAGGGCCATGCTGGCAGTTCGCAATGAGTGCGCCAAGTTAAGCTCCTGACGAACGTGTCATCTGTCAGAATGTAACGATTATTGAGCACTGTTGGGGTAGAAGGTCAAAAAAGAAGGCAGCGCCCGACAGACATGTGACGAGCAAACAGTGGGCATCAAACAGCATTACATCCGTTACCTAGTTTCACAAGAGCTATCAAGTTGACCCGGGGCGAATTGCCATGGCCCTAAATGAGAGACAAGAAAGATTAAACACCAGAGATTCCGGCTTACCGCATAGTTTGACGAATCGTGTTCACATCGATAAGCCGTGCTATAGAAATAAATGGCCAATAAAAGTACGATGGTTCGCGCAACGGCGCACCTGGCATGACGACTCGTCCTTTACTAAAATAGGATACAGAAACGAAATACACATCATGGAAAGTGCTGCTGTCGGCACTGCAGGTGTACGTAATTTTCGTTGTTGACACACAGCGGTAAGGAGATATGTGCAGGGTAGCAGCAGTACACCTTCTAAGTGTGACAAATCTTAGGGGCAACTGTTGATATTGCATTTCTCTTTAATAAAACACGATTGACATGCACAGCACGAATAAAAAAAACGCCAGGCCTGAGCGGAACGCGTCGCTCAGTCACAGCGAAAGTTGGAAGAGCAGCCTTTCAGAACCTTTTCTAACCGCTCTCTAGGTAACTGCTACAAATACACTTGCTGAGCACTTACTATGCCATACATAAAGAAGGAAGGAAAATAACTTCCTGCGGAACGCGAACAATAATTTTTGTGTAGTTGGCCAGCGTTCATTATGCTTTATTTCACCATTATTCGGAGAAGCGTGGTATCCGCTACACACTTATTATGCCTGAAGGATTGTGCCTGAAGTGGGTATCCGTCACATTTAATAAGTGATCAAGAAGAAGCTTTTGTAATGAGTTGGATCATTTGAAAAGACCTACTTGTTACACTATTTGCTATATGTGAAGCCTGGTTGTTCCTTTGACAATCTATACCGCTTTATTAGTCATATTAATGTCATTCATTTCCCTACATCAAGCCCGCTTAAGGCTACTTCAAAAACGAGTTCCAAGTAGCCGTGTGGCTTATAGGTAGAATACCGGGCTGTCAGTGGGGGATCCTGCCTCGAATTCCATTGTGTCCTTGGTGTTTTTTATTTACTGAGTTTTTTCTTAGTTAGTGCGATAGTAGTAATGGACACCAGCGGCGGACAACTACGATGCCGCACTGGAACCGTGTTGTGATTTTATAACAGCTTTCGCTGTAAAATGTTTCACAATGAAGAAGCGAAAATTTTACCGAATCAAAAAGGCTTGTCACAATTCAGAGCAGATGAAGGTAGAAAACATTTTTGTTTGAGAACATTAACCAGAAAGTTGCTGCTTATAGCACTGCATGTTTGAATGGCCAGGCCATATTCCGGGATGCCATTGGAGCTGGCTGCTGCCAGAGCACGCACCTAAAGATAGTAGCCGATCAGGTACTCCTCCCAAGCGTGCCAAGTTGGGAACGGGAATGAGGTTGAAAATGTAGGGAATGCTGTTACAGAGCTGAATTCCGGAGAGAATACTATATTAACGCAGCTATGAAACGGAGTAAGTTCCAGAAAAATTGAAGGCTTGAACTTCTACGTTCTTGTGTTTATTGTTTAATGCATAGGCAGCATATGGCAGTCTTTGGAGCTTTCCAATCAGAAGAACAACACAGCGCATGAATGAAGGGAGGGCAGAATGAAGAAACGAATTCACAGCAGCTCTCACTTTCAGATTCGTAGTGTTCTTTGGTGAATAACGGCCAAAAGTCTGTCCATCAATTCATCCGTGCGTCCATGGCCAAAAATCTTGGGTATAATGTAATACCTGCAAAGTTCTTTCAACACTCTACTGTTCCCAGAATACAAAGACTCTATAATGTTAACTTTCACGATCTTGATGTTTTTCACAGTCCAGTGTCATTGTTTTTGCTTCAGATCCACACTGTCCTAAAACAGTTTTTCACAATGTACAGGGTTTTCTATTTACCGACTTTCAGGAAGGTTTCAGCATAGTTGTGTATATTCCTCATTATTTTTTACTTCCTTTCCATGATTCTCATATTGTCTTATTCTTCCCATTTTGCGCTGATGCTTTTCTGGGTTTTTTCACTCTTTTTTGTTTTTCTGAAGAGTGTCTGTGACGATGGCAACACGTGATTCATGGAATTCATTTATTAAGAAGTATCAAGCCATGCCATTTATATCATGCATGTCATGCATTTATGTCACGCATGTTCTCGTATGCTAGTTAAAGAAACATCCGAAACAGTATCCAGTCATATATGTAATTTATGTGGTGACAGGCACAACATGCATGCCATGTTATTCATTAAATGGCAGGTCATTACCCCTTTTCACGTGTGCTATCATTTTTAGTATATTGCGATATATGCAAAGTGAATCATACGATTACGATATTGTCGTGGCGTGCGAGATGTCCGAGTTAAATAAACGAACTCAACGACATTATTTATTTATTTATTTATTTATTTATTTATTCATTTATTGATACTGTTAGCCAAAGGTCGTTACAGGGTGGGGTAAAGAAATACACTTCCCTTGTTGACACAAGCACTGCAAAATGAAATCAAGAAAGACAACACAACGGGCAGTTTTAACAGAGAACCAATTCATCAGGTAAGTTAATTAAGGTTTACACAGTAGTGACCAATGATTGGCATGGTAGCATAACTTCATACAGCACACTTGACGAAGGCTATATCATATACATCTCAAACTTCGGCGTCGTAGGAACTTTTCTTACAAACGTCACGTACAGTTTTAGAAAAATATACAAAAAAAAGGGAACATCTCCGGATAGAAGAGATGAGGTAACAACGCCTAGATATGGTTACCTAGAGGAGTAATATGCCATTACCATCTTTTCAAATTTATCTGTAGCCCTGCCGTGGTGGTCTAGTGGGTAAGGTACTCGGCTGCTGACCCGCAGGTCGCGAGATCGAATCCCGGCTGCGGCGGCTGCATTTCCGATGGAGGTGGAAATGTTGTAGGCCCGTGTGCTCGGATTTGGGTGCACGTTAAAGAAGCCAAGGTGGTCGAAATTTCCGGAGCCCTCCACTACGGCGTCTACCATAATCATATGGTGGTTTCGGGACGTTAAACCCCACATATCAATCAAACAATCAATCAACCAATCGAAATCCTCTGTGGAATTAATTTGAGTTATGCGTTGGGGTAGTGCATTCCACTCTTCAATCGGTTTTCGAAGAGGGAATATTTAAAGGTGTCAGTCAACCTTTGTAGGTATATAGGCACAAACTGGTCCTCATGGCTAGATCTAACAACCCGTGAAATACGCGACGTTCTGTTTTCCATGAATCTGTAGGGGTTGAAGTTAAAGTAGTTATGTTTCATTAAGTGTATGAATTTTAATCTAGCCACTTTTCGTCGCAATAAAAGCTCGGGCCATTTTAGTTGAGTCAGGATTTCGGTCGCTGAGTCTATGTACCTATTTTTTGACATCATAAACCTTGCTGCACGCCTCTGTATTTTTTCAGTTTTCTTTACATCGTTTTTTGTATGTGGATCCCATATTATGCTTTCGTATTCTAGCGCGGGACGTATCAAAGTCAGGTATGCTGTTAGTTTAACATCTCGGGAAGCAAATTTCAACTTACGTCTAAGTGACCAGAGTTTAACCTCAGCGGCATTACATAGGTTAGTAATATCTTTTTTTCCAAGATAAGTCATCTGATATCATAATGCCTAAATACTTGAAGTGCCTAACTTGTGTCAATGGCTTTCCGTCTAATATGTAATTGAAAACTGGCACATTTTTTGTTTTCCTAGTTATGCGTGCGTATACAGTTTTCTCTTGGTTTATTTTCATTTTTCATTGTGTGCACCAATCAGCAATGGAATGCAGTGCTGAGGCTAACTCTAGTTGATCTTCATGAGATGATATTTTAGAATATACTAGGCAATCGTCTGCAAACAGACGAACAGTAATTTTGCTACTAGGGTCACTTGTAATATCGTTTATATAACAGAGAAATAAAACAGGTCCTAATACTGATCTCTGTGGGACACCAGACGTTACATTTAACATTTTCAATTTCTTTCCTTTCATCTCCACGTATTGTGTCCTATTAGCTAGATATGATTCAATCCACTTAATTACATCCAAGTTTACTCAGAGATCAAGTAATTTACCAATTAAATGCGAGTGTGAAACGCGATCAAAGGCTTTCGATAAGTCTAAGCAAATTGCGTATATTTGACCTGTTTTATTAGTTATTTCAGAAAAATCGTGCACTGTTTCAGCAAGTTGCGTGATTGTGGATAAGCATCTCCTAAATCCATGCTGGTTAGGATTTAAGCTATTTGAGCTTTCGAGAAAACTAAACAAGCCTTTTGACAATATGTGCTCGAATATTTCACAGCATGCGCAGGTAATGGATATTGGTCTGTAGTTTTGTACTTTGTGTTTATCACCTGTTTTGTGTACTGGTACGACTCGCGCTATTAGCCAATCATGTGGTAATTTATGCTGCTCAAGAGACGCATTAAAACTATCAGTAAATATTTCAATATATATCCGAATATCTACTCAGGAAAAAATTCAAATATCTACTCAGGAATTCATTAGAAGTGCCATCTGGGCCAGGCGAGTTTTTAGTATCAAGGTTTAACAGGAGAGAAAGTACGCCTTCTTCAGATAACATAACGTTTAGCATGTCTGAATGCGCTTTATCCATTTTAGCTGTTATCGCTGTAGGCAAAGGTGTGGAAGGGTCGAAAACAGAGTTGAAACATTCATTGTATTCATCAGCAATTTGAGAGGGATCAGTAATTATACATCCATTATTTGTAATATCAGTCATATTCTCCTGAGATGGAGCAAGGTGGTGCCAAAATCGCTGTGGCGATTCTTTCGTAAACTTTGAAAAGGTGTGGGAGCGGTAATATTCTTTTGCGATAAATAGTTTTTCCTTGAGAGTCATTGACAGATTATGGATCTCATTACGATCTTGGTTTTTATTTTCCTTCTACGTTTTAATTTCCTTTTTAACTGTATGATTTCTCGATTCACCGAAGGATTTCGTCTTTTTATGTTTTTTACTTTTATCGGGATGTATTTATGCATACGAAAATCAACGATATCTTTAAACTTATACCACAATGTATTGACATCACCTGCTTCATCAAACGTCTCCAGTTGCGTCTCAAGGTAATCTAATATGCTGACATCATCTGCAGCAGCGAAATTTTTTACATGTATTGTTTCTCTGGGAGACTTGGCTGGCAGTACATTTTTTACGCACTCTTGAACAAGGTTGTGGTCTGATGGTCCTTCGTTATGTCGTTCATACGGGGGTGCTCATAGAGTTCTCGGCCTGATGTAGAAAAAAGCATTTTAGACTTTCAAAAATTTTTTAACATGGTCTTCTCTTATTTCTACACACTTTATCGATCGATGTTCCAGAGCCAGGATTTCGCCCATAAAATGACTTTGTGGATGTTCTGAAATGTACTCACTCACAGCAGCAATCCTTTTTTTATTTGATGAAAAACGTTGCCCACCAAGAAAGACTGAACTTCGGGAACAGGTGGTAGTTCGACAGGGCCAAGGCAGGAGAATAGGGTGGGTGCTCCAACAATTCGTACGTCAAATCATGCAATTTGCTATTGTAAGATGTCCTTTGGGACCAATGCATTGTCTTTATGAAAGATAATTTATTTCTTCTGCAAACTTGTTTTTATTTCTCATGAATTGCCTAATCCAGTTAACTTCGAAAGTCAGAATAATACTCCGCAGTTATGGTTTTACGCTTTTAAAAATAATGCA
This sequence comes from Rhipicephalus microplus, assembly GCF_043290135.1. Classification (NCBI taxonomy): domain Eukaryota; kingdom Metazoa; phylum Arthropoda; class Arachnida; order Ixodida; family Ixodidae; genus Rhipicephalus; species Rhipicephalus microplus. The sequence goes on along the minus strand of NC_134710.1, from coordinate 149,396,711 downwards.
CAAGCAGAATGCCTTTAGCGTCCCCAAAAAACAGAGGTCATCACCCTTCCTTCCGAGGAAAATGACTTGGCTTTTTTTTTTTTTGCGTGAAGGACGCGGTTTCAATCCACTCATTTGACTGTTATTTCAATTCTGGTGTGTAATGGCGAATCCAAGTTTCATCCATCGTTGCAAATCTGTGCTAAAAATCTGCTGGATTTTTTGTTATACTGCTCCAAAACATGCTGGGACATCATCACGCGGTTCCGTTTATGCTCAGGGGTAAGGGTGCGCGACACGCTTTCTTGCAGCGAGCTTCTTCATGTGTAGTTGTGCAAAACGTGACCTACACGTTCCACTTAGATTACAACATCCTCTGCAATTTTTGCGCAAGTTCCTTCTCCTGTTTTTCTAAATTTGTGCACACGGTCCATAAATTCAGGAGTTGTTGCACTTTTCGGGCACCCTTCGCATGGGTGATCTTCAATAATTCTCTCTCCCCCGCTTAAACTCAGGAGCCTATTCTGTGACTGTGGTGTATGAAAGTGAATCTTGCTTGTAAACTTTAACAAACCTTTGGTGAATTTCATTTAGAGATAAACTTTTTTTTTACAAAGAACTTTATCACCACGTGGTAGTCAAGCTTCTTCACGCTTTACGCTGCTTCACACTACACCCACTGGGATCAAACTTAAAAGCCAAGCTGCTAGACGCCACTAAATGGCGTTTCATCTGAGACTTGCAGAGACTTGTATGAACGTGCACATGGGCGCTGCAAGTTCTAGCTCACTTGATTCTTATTGAGGCCGAGAACTTTTCCGACCACCCTCGTATAGTTGATTTCATGATATGTATGCTATACACACCACTTCATTAATGTCACGGCATGCAATTCTCTCATCCATGCTCGCGTTATGACTGACACATAACTAGCCATGTGTGACAAAAGGGCTATCAAGGGAAGAGGCCTGTTTACTTCATCCCATCCGAATGGGTTCAGTGCGTACACCATGCATGGCTCCACAAGATTAGACGTCATTGTGCCCTACTTGCAAGGAATGTTCTTATATAGAAGACTATTTACCTAAGTGTCGTGAGCTGAAGCAATAGCGGTAATGTTTATTTCAGGAACTGATTGATATGTAGCGTTTAAATAGATACAAGGTAGTCTTAAACATTCAAGCCAACAAGCCTGTAGAAACATTAAACGTTGAAAGAGTTTTTACTTGAAGCCGCAGACTGAATTTGATTAGTGAAGTTTACATCATACAAGTGCAGCTTCAGATGGTGAAATATGGTTAAGAATGAACAGCCAAGCTTCATTATATTGTGGGTCCGTGTTTATGTCAAGTTCACGCGAGAACACGATCAGTGCATTAGAATTAGAAATCTGCGCACGTCACCAGCATAGATGGCACTCAGCGTGAGCAGCGGGCTAGCCACGCGTTTGCCAACATGCATGCCACTTCACCACTCCGTATTTGCAGGTGCACCACGCGTTGCGTAGGGGAGCCTGATAGGTGGAATACGTACCGCGCACCGGCTGACATGGCATTAAAGTTTAAAAACAATGTAGTTAGTGCAAAAATAATGAAAACAACGAAAATAGAAGCTCGAAAGGAGTGAGAAAGTAGCCATAGAGCTACCACCAAATGGTGTCTAAAAGCAGCCCATTAGGCGGAAAGCCGCCCCCAACGACAGCCCTACCATACTGAGCGTGGTGGCAATGGTTAGAAGGAAGAGGAAAAAGGCACCTAATTTCTGTCTGCCTTCAGGCGACACGGCGCAGTGCCTTATAGGGGTGGGGGGAAGGAGGGATAAAAAGAATAGAAGGAAAATAGACGGAGAGGTAGACAGGCAAGCAACGGAAAAAAGAAGGAGATAGGAAAGTGGGGATCTGGTCGAAGCACTCCTCAGGGTGAAAGAGCGTCACTGATTCGCTAATTTGCCCACCGCTTGGGTGCGGAAGGTGCCCCGGCACGTGCGTTGCGGCTGTGCGGGTAGCGCGTTGGAAAGGCCGTAAGGTTGTGGCTTGTCTGTTGGCGGCGTTGGCGTTTGCCGAGGCTATATGATGATGACGATGACATTGATAACGATGAAGATGACGACGATGATGATCATGGACAACCACTGGCTTGTGCAGTTTATGACGTCTCGTTATTCTCTACAATGTATTTCGTACGACCAGAACCGACCAAGTCCACCTCAGTGAAATGGTAGCTACGGTGCTAGGCTGCTGACCCAAAGGTTGCGGGTTTGATTTTTGCAGCGGCAGTTACGTTTCGATGGAGGCGAAATGAGAGAGGCGATGTCAGTAGACGTTGAAGAACACCAGACGGTCAGAAGTTCCGGAGGTTCCCCTACCACGTCTCTCTTAATCATGTGGTGGTTTTGGGACGTAAAACCTCAGTTTATTATTATTATTATTATTATTATTATTATTATTATTATTATTATTATTATTATTATTATTATTATTATTATTATTATTATTGTAACCAGCCTAAAATCATAGACCAACGTGCACAGACCTCGTCTTTGCCCACTTCAGGCTAGATCCGATACCACAAGGCAATAATGGAATGGGAAAAACTTTATAGTTTTGTCTTTCAGGACGCGCTTAGCCTGTAGCGGGCGTCAACGCAGTAATAATAGAATAATGAAAGCAAAACTAAATTCACAAAACAACACAACATACCATTCATGACGAAGAAACCTTGTTTATAACTGTACACATGCTTTGTCACTCATTTACATACAAGTGTGAGCGGTCAATTTCACGCATATTTTACGGTAACACCAAACAACCCTACTGCTTTGCTTACTCATCTTCATTCACTTCATGGATATGAATTGTTTTTGTTAATAATAAAACCAAGACTCATGTCATGGGTAACCGTGCCTAGGAGCACGTTTGTAAAATACACATTAGCTGTGCTCCTGGCTTTCTTATTAGGGGCAAAGCTTCTTACGGTCGAGGCTTGTCCGTTGGCGGTGTTGGCATGTGCCGTGGGTGTGATGATAATGATGACGATGAAGTTAATGACGTAGGAGATCATGGACAACGACTGACTTGTGAAGTATATGTCGTCTCAATATGCTCTACGATGCACTTCGCTTGACTGAAAACAACCAGCAACCTCAAGGGGAACACACCTGCTAGATCTGATGCCACAAAGCAGTAAAAATAAAGACAAAACGAAATTCACAACTGAACATAACATCATTATTTAGGACCAATAAAGGTGTCATATAACTGTACACCCCTTTGTCACTCATGCATACATGCGTGAGTATTATTGTCAAGGGTGGGTGATTTACGGTTACACCGAACGATCTCACTGCTTCGCCCAATCATCATCAATCACACTGTGGATATACTATGCTGTTTTATATAAATACCAAATTAAAAAGTGTGGTTGATTCCTCTCTTTAGGATTCGGTAGATCACGAAAGTGAAAGGTGTTTAGACAGAGGTAGTTGAGCGTTTATTGTACATTGTTTCACGACAATCACGAAGGAATGAATGCTACAGCAACAAACTGCAATGCCACGCGAAGAATGGCAAGCAACTAGAAACCTACAGCGCGCACTTCAAGCAGAAAGCGCCACAAAATGAGCAGACACAGGATGACTACGGACAACAGTCAAAGCTCGACGCTTAGAAGCATGGTACTCAAACAGAATGAAAGGGGCGCAAAACGAACGCACATGTATGCACAGGACGAGCGCAAGCAATTGTCACGATCTCACTTCTTTGTGTGTGAGCAGCGTGCTCCTTTCGTAAAGGGAAATGACATTCGCGCTTTCTTTAACCACTGGAACTTCAAAGCAAACTCGCGGTGGAAGCACAATGGTACAAAGCTCCCGAATCTTGAAACAAGCGCTTGCGCGAGTGAGCGACCACACCAGATAGCATCTATACGCCCTTTGAACAGGCCATGCGGAGGCACGCGCGCAGCCACGCGCCGGGTGGCGCGGGGCGACGAGCTTTAGAGCGCACTCGTCCCGCCTTCTCACTAGTTATGACACAGACGCGCTGTTCATGAGCTGTGAATACTGCCAGTGGTATATGGTGTATATAATTGGCTGGTCGTTACCAAGGCGTGGTTTAGTGATTTGCGTCGCGCGCTATAAGGTGAGGGGTTACTGGTTCGACGCCCCGCAACAGAACTTTCTGCTCGTTTTTTTTCTTCGTTAACAATAAGATTGTATCTTACAACATCATATCCGTGATGGAAGTACGTCAGCGCAGCCGTGGTGAACTCCGGCATAAAACACTTTCATGTTAGAAAAAGTTGCATGTCATTCTTGAAAGCTATACCTTAAGAATTACGATGTTCATTCCTTCAGCCATTGATTGATATGTGGGGTTTAACGTCCCAAAACCACTATATGATTATGAGAGACGCCGCAGTGGAGGGCTCCGGAAATTTAGACCACCTGGGGTTGTTTAACGTGCACCCAAATCTGAGCACACGGGCCTACAACATTTCCGCCTCCATCGGAAATGCAGCCGCCGCAGCTGGAATTCGAACCCGCGCCCTGCGGGTCAGCAGCCGAGTCCTTCAGCCATTTGTTTAATTACATAATGAGCATTTCTCAAAAGGGATATACCACAGAAAAAGACTGTGCTATACTTCATGTTCTTCTGAAACTTCTGCTTCCTAATGGGGCGTTTTGAATACTCCATCTAACCATAAAGTGAAGATGGTTGGAGTGATTGACTAATTGCGTATAACTCCCCTTATAAGAGCCACGACACCTAATTTTCTGTCATGATCTCTATCATGTGCATTAGTGGAATAAGATGATGAAAGTTTACTGAATTTAGTCGAGCATCTAATTTATATTTGAATATTTTTTACAAACATGCGCGTGGCCTCAGAGTTGTGCAAGAGAGTGGCCTGAGAGCACTTACATATTGAATGCCCAGTCTTCTCAACAAACATACTCAGGTTATAGAAATCGCGCAGAAATCTTTGTCTCTGAAATCTTTCAAAAAATATATCAAAGCTTACCTTCTATCCTGTCCTCAAGAATGATAAGTTCTGTATATAGCGGTCATATGTTTCTCTGGTTTCGTTATTTGTAGTGTTATGAATCTTTTTTATTACTGTACAAGTATGTACTCCATTTACTCTGCACAAAAACAATGTTACGCATGCATTATTAGTGTGTTATATTGTATTTATTTTTATATCGTTTGCTCTGAGTGGTGCTTTCGGGTACTTGGATCCCGTCAGGCAGAGGACATTTGCCTTTTGCCCTTGTATCCAAGACATGCATTTGTCTGAAAGACAACAACAACAACAACAACAACAACAACAACACGGGCGCACTCTCGAACCACGACGCAACAAAAACATGGCAGAGCGAGCACCTGCATTCAGGCGAACGCTAATCTTCCATGGTCAGCTGCGCGCGAAGTTGAGATATTGTAGCTTCCTTCTGCTTGGAGTTGCAATGGAAAGATTTGGAACAGTTAGAACACTGGTAGAAGATTGCGGCTTCACTCCTTATAGCTGTTGACGTCACGTGCACCATAGCAAACTGGCGGGTGCCGGTGGTAGGCGGGGTTTGTAGCTGACAACTTGTAGGTCTTGTTTTGCCCTAGGGTGCTATGCAGGATGGCCTGAGCTTCTCAGACAGACGAGCTTGCTCCGAGCTTTCTCTGCAGGGGCCATGCATGACATGAAGACAGTGCGGAACGCGTGATAGCAGCGTTGATAAAAATGGCTACCAGAACGTGCATGACGTTGGAAACGCATGTGGGACATTTGCGGCGGTTATCAAAGAAAAACCGTGTGCGAACACGTGAGCGTCGCCACTCAGTAAACATTTTAACAGTGCAGCGACGTCAGCGTTATTGACGCGCTATCTTTTTGCCAACTTAACATATGCCTCCCAAAGGCCTATTCGTGGGCGTTTGTCTTCTTTCGAACAGGTTCTTTCGTTCCACCGGCAGCATGGAAATTTCCATTCTCAAAGGCAACAAAGGGGCACACGCAGCACTCTAGTGCTGCTCGTTTCGCTTCTATTAAATATTGCAGATAAATATAGGGACAAGTACCAGGTGGTCACCAGGGGCGCTCGCATCATGCCGGCAACGCGGCTGTGATTGGCAACGTCGCGAGAGCGGTGAAATTGAATGCGAAACACCGTAGCCGCGCGTTGATAACACTTTTACTTCTGCGTGCGTGTGTGCATAGTCTGCGCGATAACGCTGATAGATAAATCATGCCGGTCGACGTGAGTACCGCTCTGAGTCGAGAGCAAACCTGGTGGGTGTAGCCGATCTTCACCGCGGGCGTCGGTGAATCAAACTGATCGATGCGGGAACTCGGCTACAAAGTCGTTGATTTCTAGAAGGCCCTAGTTCAACTCGGGACTGTGATGGTGCCGGTGTGACTGTCAAGCGTTTGATGCGGTGAACGCTAAGCGGCAGCTTCTGTGCATATAACATAATTTGTTGAGCATACACTACTTGTGCAAGGCTGGAGCCATGGAGGAGCTTGTGATAACCTAGTCTCTTGCAGCTTTTTATGTTGGTCGTTTACACATGTGCATGATCGGCTTCGAAGTGAAGACCGCATCAGCTCTGTCTTAAGTTTGATTGAACTAATTGACTGAGGCTTAATGACTATTACACTGAGTTGTCTCGGTCGCAATTAGCAAGACCATGATCAGTATGAAGCTATTAAACGTAATCCTGATTAGCCGGATACAAATTTTTATAATATTGCTAAGGGTTAATTAGCTTGGTTTTACTTAGCGTGCTCATGATTACCGTCGCGTTAATTAAATAGTTTAGTTAGCTCATCAACTAGCACGCTTTAGTTAGCCCGGTTCTATTTTTACATGGCTTTATCAGCACGGTCTTTTTTTTTTAAGATGTGGCGTAATTACCTCAGCCTTACCATGACTTGGCGTAATTAGATTGGTCATAGCATGTCCTGGCCTAATAAGCTAAGTATACCAATCAGCCAAATAGCTAATCAGCCAGCCGCACGTGATCAGGTGCTAGTGGGTGATGACAACAAAGACGACGCACACCGGCGGAGCAGCGCGCTAGAACGTACACGCTGACACGTGGCCTCGCTAGAATGTGCAGACTGACACGTGGCCTTGGATTTAGCAGTGGTTGCGATGTTGTGAGACGCTTGGCCGGTACTAATCTCAGAGGTCGCCATGCTGATTATTCTAAAACCAACTTAGTGCAGGAATTAAAAGCTTCAAAAGAAAATTAAACACCCCTGCCTCTAAAAAATATCACAAAATGTTTCTGGCACTTTTATTGCATGAATGCACTTCTTCACTAAGCGGAACGACAAAAAAAAAATGAAAGAAGATGCCCTTGGTTTGAAAACACCACCCAACTTAGTCGACCGTGCTTGACGCGATGACTGCTTCCATCGTAACCTTTGAAACACAGCGCACTCAGGGGTGATTTTGACTTTTTCGTCCTGTTGGCTCGTTCATAAGGGGGTGTCGCCAGAGCTCGGGAATATCTTGATTTTCGAAAAACTCGGCCGATCCTGCATAGCGCTCCTCAAATACTCTTTTGTGGTTCATTTTTGATATCTGTACAATCATAATAGATGCTCTATGTTTAGTTATTGCTGAAAAGTACAAACTGCTGGGTGGCCATGTCATGACCCTTCTAGCCTGCATTTTCCTGCCGTTTTTATGAGCACTTATGTCCGTCGCATATTTTTGAGCACTATCGTTTGCTCGCTCCAGTTCTTTCTTTTTATTATTCACATTATCGTAGCAACTTTGAGTTCACCCATTCTGATAACTAAATAACAACGTATGCATACTTATAGACCTTACAACGACCTTACAGCGCCTCTATGACAGCTACTCCGTCGAATACCATTTCATAATTCAAGGTTTCTAAAGCTTGTACGACAATTCCTAATTACATTTTGTTGCCTGGCTTTTTCAATTTTCCTTCTTCCTCTGTGCGGCCGCCTTATGACCATCCGTCCCTTCTGACCTTGTTTTGTTGATAATTCAACGCCCTCAGGCAATCTTTCACTTAGTACTTTTTGATCATGATTTGACATTCATGCAAAGATCTTCGCAATGTATAGCTCGTACCTCTTTCTAAGCTCTGTGACAATAAATGCCAGGCTTTCGTTAATGCTGTATAACGTATTGATCGATATTTGTGACTTTGCATTTAGGTTGCAGGGGGTCTCCCCTGCGTCTTCTCTGGATCAAAATAAAGTTTTAATCACGATAATCGTCATGCCATTAGGTGTTTGAATTGATCCGAAAAATAGGTGATTATGATATTACTGATAATAATGATAATAATAATATCATGGAATTGTAAAACAATAAAGTAATAGAATGGGTGGCAGCGCGTAAATGATCCTTACACACAATGCTTTAGTGTACGCATTCTTGTTGAAAGTGGATCAACTCAATCTTACAACATCTCCTATAAATATTTGCTCGTATTTGGCAGGTCATGTAAGAAACCTAGCCACTCTAACCACGTGATAGTTACAAATTTAAATGTGCAGCATTTTTTGGGACCCAAACTCCTTTTGATTGTTTCTATGTATTTTTTTAGCTGACCACGCCTCGGTGCTCTCGTGGTGAACAATTTGTGGAGTTTTATGTGAATAAATCCCGATATGGTTGTGAGGCACGCCGTGGTGGATGGCTCCTGAAATATCGACCAGCTGGTGCTTAGTTTACTGACATCACAGTGATAATTGACATCACTGTCTACACTGGCATCCCTGACAAATGAAATCACCGACATCACTGACAGCTGACATCACCCTGTCTGTATCCGAGCCTCTAGAATGCAGCCTCCATTGAAATGCAACCCCTGTGACCGGAACAAAGCCCATCACTTTAGGGTCATAAGCCAAGCACCATAAGCACAATGCCACCATGGCGGGCGGTGCTCTCGTGGTCGCATCCTTAACATGGTAATGTATATATGAAAGTAATAGGAGGGTATACGAGTGTTTGACGAGCATCACTTGCAGGTGATGACATGAATAACATAGTGTCATGAAACCCTTCCTCCGCTCACCTGTGGCGAATACCCGAACAAGGCCTGTAGTATGTGGTCATGCACCACAAATGGTTCACAGCATACATCAACCCAGGAGAGTGAAAGTGAATATCAAATACTTCATACGACACTTTACGGAGGTTCAATAAGAGAAATGCATTCTATTTATTATAGCTATTGAGTTTAATATGACACACACAGGATGAAAAACGTGCTGCAACGACCTTTAGCCAGCAACCACACGGCATACACCAATCTATTGCGTCAGTGGTTGTAACGTAAGTTGAGGTAGTACTTGTCTAAAGAGGACTGTACGTGCATCATTGGCTATCCAGCTCTAACGATGCCGAATTCTTTACATACACACTCATATCACCAGCGGCTATAGTGTAGCGTTGCTCGTCCCAACATAAATGCGCAAACAATTGCTACTAAGCACTTCATTTCGGCCGAACGGGATTGACAACGTTGCATCGGACAACCGTTACAGGCATGTTTAGTCGACGTGCCTGATAGTTCTCCAACATGCACACAACTACTCGGATTGCAAAGAAATGTCCATCTACCTCGTTATACTTTGCTCAAAACCAAAAAAGTGAATGCAGCATAGGCATCTACCCATTGAATGCTTCGCGCTAAATCGATTCCCACAACACACAGTACGTATTTGCTGGAATTTGTTCATCGCGGCTGCTGAAAATAGCCGTAAAAATTGTACTTCGTACAAATGTGTACCGAAAAAAATACTATCATCATCATGAATGGGCACGTGCCACAGGAATTCATCAAACCGCACACCCACCACAGGTTCACTAAAATTGGAGAAGGCAAGAGTCGGGTGGCAAACAGCAATTGAGGCTTCTTAACAGACGTAACCAAGAATTTAGAAATGCTTCAATAAACCGTCGGGATCAAACTAGTCATAAAGAACGTGTCCGTACGTTTCGGCATCGTTCAAGCATGTGTATGGAGTGTTTCAGTGGTACGTGCAATGAGAGATTACTAGGCAACCGAAAAGACAACGGCGACAGCGCGAAGACCCCGCCGGAATTGAAGGTCTGCAAAAATGACGGCATGCCCGTAGATTGATATAATAAGAGTGAACATTCTGTTTCAGCGAGAGTTTCTGCCTCAGGAGATTGGACACCTGTGTCGTTTCTGTCACTGTCTGCAATATAACTCCAACTTTTCTGCCCCGAGAAGCAAGCTAGAAACAAACTAGCATGTGCCAGCTGAAGCCTAGCAACCACCTAGGAGCAACCAGATTAGCTTCACCTTTTCAAGGCTTGCGTGGCTTAGTGCTTGCCTGAACATTTTATTTATTTATTTATTTATTTATTTATTTATTTATTTATTTATTTATTTATTGACTAGCTCCATAATTTTTATTAGGCGTGTGAGAATATGGCACTTCTTCTTACGGCACTTATTAATACATTCTATTAAAATTAACATATGTTAGGGGTTAAGGTACTCGGCTGCTGACCCGCAGGTCGCGGGATCAAATCCCGGCTGCGGCGGCTGCATTTTTGATGGAGGCGGAAATGTTGTAGGCCCATGTGCTCAGATTTGGGTGCACGTTAAGGAACCCCAGGTGGTCTAAAATTCCGGAGCCCTCCACTACGACGTCTCTCATTATTATATGGTGGTTTTGGGACATTAAATCCCACACATCAATCAATCAATCAATCAATCAATCAATCAATCAATCAATCAATCAAAAATTAAGATTTGTGGTTTTTTAAAACTCGAAATGAAAAGTAGGTCCAAATGAAAACCACCTTCGCAGATAACTTATGTATGAAGGGGGACACAAAGTGAAACAGTATTTATCGCTGCATGCACCACAATTAAGTAAGCTTGAATAATGAACTTCTAGTGATTGCCGCAAGTAGACATGTTTTTACTGACAGGTTGGCGACAGTCGCATTTCAACATAGTTACACTTAAAAAAATCTCCTAGTATGTCTGTGTCCCGCGACACCCCTCCGCGTAATTTCATTGCGGTTTGCTTGATTACCCATGCAAGGCAGTAATAACTGGGGCAAAGCTCCTGGGTGATATGCCGCGGCATTACGTACGGCGTTTTATCTGACGCGTGTCGATAGTATAGGCGACATTACTGGCTGACGGCAGGAAGAAATGACTACTCATTACACTTGGTAGGAACATTTCACGCCGATTCTCACCACTTGGTATGTACTTGGTATGTGTAATCACTCAAACTACAATTAAACGTCGCAGAGAGATATTTCGAAGCTCAGACGTGCTAGAATAAATTCCAAGTAGAACTACGTAGAATTGCGACTAACTCCAGCTTTTCAATACAAATATGTCTGCTTCATACACCTCATTATTCAACCAAAAATAAAGCTCGCTATTCAACCCTAATATTTGGGGAGCGGACAGTGATAATTATTGTCCCGCTTTATGTACCCCTGGTTACGTAACTCATCGTCAAAGCTAGTTTTCATGTCTTCACGGTGCTGAATTTTCAGAAAACCATAAGGCTCAACTTTGAACACCCGATATGTGAATTATTTTTAACTGGAATAGTGCACCTCACTGTAGAGCATACGAGCCATTATGCATCTCAGTTGCACTTGTGTGTGAAACCTCCTGAATATTATTTGATGTCTCAAGTCAAATAAAATGACGCGCTTTTCAAGCCTATGATTGACGATGAAGTAAGCCATACGATCCGCAGTCTCTATGAGCCACCGCAGCAATGAGGAAGGTGCCATCGCCATCAAACAAGTCATTTTTACAATATTTGTTATAATAGGTCTCCCTACACAACAATGCATCAGCGAAGACCACGTGCCTAACGACCTTTCCAAATGGACGACCCTGTGGGCTACTTTCTAGAAATTGAAAAGGCACCACATGACACATCAACCGGGTCGTTGGTTTTGATGCTCTGGCGCCGAGGATCGGACCAGAACGGCGCGTGCGTGTACGCTTCGGCGTTCACTGTCGCGTTTCCGCAATCCGCGGCACTTGAAGAGAGTGCGCCGTGCGTGAACACTGCTCTTATACGCTATAATTAAGGCTATGATGGCAGTGCTGGCGTCTTTTTCGGCCTTTTAGTTGGCTTTGTTGCTCTGGTGTTCTCAAAAGCGGCGCACGATACTAATATCTACGTACATGACGCACAGTTACCCATTGTTTACAGTTTGCGCTTTTCAGTCTTACACCAGCAGGGTTTACAAGTATGCTGTGGTCATCATTTTGAAGCTCCGCTCAATCTTGTATCATGTGCCAACGTATCTGAGACAATAAATAATTAGGATAAAAAATCAGGAGATCTTTAAGCTTCGCCTTTCAGAGTTGAACGTGATAGCGATATCCTGACTCTAGTGTGTACTTCAACCACTTTATGCATACATTTTATTGTATGATGTTACTCGAGAATTTTAAACTGTGGATAACAACAATCTAATCGATATAGTTGAAAGTGGCTTGTTCAGTGAATCTTTCGCATATGGCGGCATTTCGTATAATGAGTAGGATGATTTAAACCACGACTTGTTATGCGCGTCGAGTGTTTTCGAACTTGCAAGCCACCCACTTAGTGGTCTCTAGGAAGTACGTCCAGTAACGTGTGAATCTTTTAATGGGTAGCCAGCTTTAATCAACTAAGTGGTTATGATAATGACATTGTCTGATTATCAATGACAGTGTACGACTGTGCCATGCAATGCTACTGCGATACTACTACATGTTGTATTGTGAATCCTGTATACAGGACGAGAGTGTCTGTAAAGAAGTTACTTTCATGGCGTTTTCAAGCAGACAAAGTTATTTGCACGGCATTTTAAGTAGAATACCTGCTTGTCCCGCAGACGGCTTGCGTTCAATCCTGACTCGGACCCGAAAATTTATATTATTTATTTTAACGCGATTACGTTAAAGAACTCGTGTCGCAGAAAAGCCGCCGCCGGCGTTGGCCCCGTTGGTTGTGATTGAAAAATCGTCTGTGCGCCTGTGACCGAAAAATCTAGTTACCGAGATAGCCACGGAAAGCCGCTACCTGTCCACGTGAGTGTGCGCGAACACACTGAGAAAGCCGCGCATTTGAAGAAAAAAAAAGTGCTAAAGGTCTCGAGGCATGGTAGTTTCTTTGCCCTGCCACTCCTCCCTGCTTAGTTTCCAGCGCTTTCGTCTGGACGAGAGAAGAGAGAATGCAATCGCAGCATGCGACCAACCTTTGTAACTCCACTTGCACTGGACGGATTCTTAAAATTTTTGCGGTGTTGAATTCGTGAGGCAATAAGCTTTTCTAGTGAATTCATTCCACGGTTACTTGAGAAAGTGTTTCAGGGCCCCTTTAACGCATTTTGTTCGACAGGTGTCACGGCGAAAACTAGCCCATTCGGCGATAATAGCGCGCGCAGGTCCAATGTACTGTGTGCAGGTTTGTGAGCGTCTGTGTGTGTGTGTGTGTAACAAAACATATAAATAAGTATGCACTTCGTGGCTGAAGGGTGCACTAGGGGCCGGATTTCGCTATCGCGTTTAACTCTTAAAGGCTAAGGGTTCCCAATTTTTATTTTCATCGCTTTCAATTTTTCAGTTACGCACAAGCTTATTTCTTGCTCACATCCTATGATGCCCACGCCGATGGTGACACCGACGCCGACACAGACATGACAGCGGAATTTCTGCGAAATGTGCTCTTTAATGTTATCACGTTATTAAGATCAAGTGTGTCTGATAGTGTAACAAGTTCAAGTTTTTCATAAGCGTTGAACCTAAACAAAAATTAACCAAGGAACTAAGCATGGACCATGAGAAGAAAATGACTAACTATAGTACTGAATAACTTTTGACTATAATTTGAAGTGTGCGCGATGACTGCTCATGAAACTATAAAAAAAACAAGAAGTCAGGGAAGAGTGCTACCTTCGCGCCTCTGCCCATATATTTGGCTTGTTCTTCATGACTTCCAGCAGCAAACAGTCGTAAGTCTCACTGTAACCACCGGTAAATACATGACAGACCATGATTGATTTGTGGGGTTTAACATCCCAAAACCACCATTTGATTATGAGAGACGCCGTAGTGGAGGGCTCCGGAAATTTCGACCACCTGAGGTTCTTTAACGTGCACCCAAATCTGAGCACACGGGCCTCCAACATTTCCGCCTCCATCGGAAATGCAGCCCCCGCAGCCGGGAATCGAACCCGCGACCTGCGGGTCAGTAGCCGAGTACCTTAGCCACTAGACCACCGCGGCGGGGCACATGACAGACCATGAAAAATCACCATGCTTGCCCAGCATTGCACTTTTTGTACATATTATGAGAAGGATATAGTCTTCATTCGCTAAACTCAATTTCTCTGCGCGCAGGTATGACGATATACCTGCTTTCTATATAAATATGCAAAGCACAGCAAGTGGAGTGGATATATAAAGTTTAGTTAGGTTGAATATAGCACTGCGGTATCGTATACCTTTTCTGCTGCCTTCATGTTGAATTCGCTGCGAGACGTATGTGGATTTCTAAAGCGCAGGATATTCCTATGTATAGGCATGTTCCTTTCAAATAAGCTTCTGTAAGGCGTATTTTTGCGTAAATTATCTCCATAGTGCAAACTTTTGTGAAAAAAGTTTGCTTACGGCCATTACAGACGTAAGAGAATGTCATCGTAGATGACTAGTGGGAAATAGCTTTTATAAACATAACGAAGAGCACCGACTTCTATAGGCCGGTCTCCATGAGCCAGATGTCAAGATTTGTCATCAATTTTATTCCGTTCATTTGAGTCATATGCCAGACATTTCTTTTTTGGGCCCAATTCACTCATAGAAAGCCATCCCAAGATTCCACAGTTTCCATAGATGCCTACACCTTTAGCGCCTATCTGAACCTTTCCGCGACGAGGACCAGTCGCAACCATATATTCAGCTCCACGTGCTGCTCGCGAAGCCGTTCAAAGACGGAAGAACCGATTGGCGCAAGCGTTAAAGCGCTCTTTTGGTGCTTTGTTCGGAAACCGACAAAAGCGAGTGGCGCACAATAGCGGGCGGTGTTTAACTATGAACATCGGCAGCGCTTTGTTGTTGTCGGTGTGCGTTAGAAGAGCATATTGCTCTGTTTCTTCTTCGTTGATTATTTCAGCGCTTCTAGGTTTGTTTAGTTTGCTTTAAACTGATCTCTCGCGCCACCTTCTTCTCGTTTCACCCCCTTTCCCACCTGGTGCGCGGGTATGTAGACAACGGCACTGCATAATGCTGCTTGTGGTCCCCTCTGTGGTCCACGCTCCGGCATTGTCTTCTGCTGCACGAAGTGCACCGGATTTCGCGGCGTTATTTTGTGTGTGCCTGTTTGCATCCACCACCGCGGATGCTGTTTACCTACGGCGAAAAGAAAAGCGCGCTCTTGGGAGAGCTGACTTTTTTTTTTTTTTTTGACGCGGGCACCTTCACCGTTGGTGCACGCACTTCCTGCTCTTTGTCCAGCGCCTCCTGGAGCTCTCTCGTCGGCGCGTGCGCCGAACAATACGGGCCGCGGGCCCTAATGTCCATTCTCTACCGAGAAGCCCGTCATTCGCTTTCGGCGCCTATAACGAAATCGTTCCTCCGTGGCGGCCCACTGTTAGCGTGAGGCGCGAGTCTTATTTTTCGACGTCGTCGTCGTTCGGCCTCGTTTCTCCGGCGGAATTCCGGGCGACCCTCGGGGACCTCCGGCGGCGAAACGCGAGCCGCGATGAAGGCGGCTAAGTGCGGATGCAAGTTTCGTGGAAGAAAGCGAGAACCGCAGAGAACGATGAAGCTGACCTGAAATGAAAGCATCCGATCGCTAATGAAATGAAGCGCGATTATCACCCCCTCTCAGTCACACGCACGCGTGCTTCTATTTCCCACTAACGTCGTCAGCTCTTCCAGTGGTCACACTCGGCGGCTTTTCTCGGCTGGCGTCTCCAAAAAGCAGTGCGTATGTGATCACTAAAAAACACTTAATACACACATCATTAGCGGTTACGAAAAACCAGTTCGCAACCCAGCGTGGCGGAATGGTCTCTAATGTATTTGGCCACGCTGGAGGTCACTGTTTTGATGGTGCGCTATATACAGGTAGGTACACGTCGGCACCGTTCACGTTTGAGTGAGAAAATGCGCAGACCTTGATGTGCTAAGCTCATTGACCGATGCTATTGAGCTCATGTGGTCCCAATTATTCTGGAGTAATCTTCAATTGGGGATATAGTTATGAATGAGTATGTGCCACGTGCCATTGTTTTTTTTTTCGCCACTCAATAATGGGCATTTATCAATGTCTAGCTGTTCGTTTTCAATAGGTTGGGGAAATAACTAAATCATAGTGAAACGAATAACCGAAACCTTGTGGGGTCTTGTGCCAAGTTCAGTAAATAATCTACAATAAAACGACTTGGACGTATGAGCACGCGTTCCTTTTATTCGGTTACAGTACAAAGGATTACGAATGCGGCCTGTATTTTGGATGTTCTTTTCACCAGCACGCAATGCCCATCGTGAACTTACTTACAGCGCAACACAAGAAAAAATACAGGACAGGAAAGGAGTAAAAGAGAAAGAAAAGACGGCGCTGACTCACAACTGTTGTTTATTGGAAAATACGGGGTGAAAAGTATATATATAGGTACAGGGCAGCCTACATCACAACATGCGCATAATACGAGGTGCACCGAGATAGCGTTATCACACTCATGGCAATAAACAAGACTTGCCTAAATAACTTAATTCTTTTTCATGCAGTGTGACGGATGGTTCACTAAAGCACTTGCTCCCCCTAATCTTTATATGATGTGCCTCAGCGATTTCTCTTGTTAGCTGGTTAGGATGCTTGAAGATGATGGCGGTTCTCTCAAAAATGGGACGACAACCACATGACCTGCAATGTTCCGGCAGATGAAGTCGCGCAATCCCTTGAAGAGAATTAGGTTATTTAGGCCAGTCTTGTTTATTGCCATCAGTGTGATAACGCTATCTCGGTGCACCTCGTATTCTGCGCATGTTGTGATGTAGGCTGCCAGTACCTACAGTATACTATTCACCCCGTATTTTCCAATAAACAACAGTTGTGAGTCAGCGCCGTCTTTTCTTTCTCTTTTACTCCTTTCCTGTCCTGTATTTTTTCTGGTGTTGCGCTGTAAGTAAGTTCACGCTGTATTCTAACCAACTGGCCCAACTTACCATCTTACTACGCAATGCTCATTGTTGGCTATACGAAACAAAGTTCTGAGTGGTGCCACTCTAGTAAGACAAACGTTTTTTTTTTTTTTAGATAATTAGACTTGAAAAGAGCCATATTTGTACTGCTCGCGTTTTTCTCATTGAGATTATGTGAAGTTATTCTGGTTCAACTACTTATTCACCCCCTTCTCTACATCCTCACTGTCGACCTTCATGTCCTTTTACCTTACGCCGGCACACAGCATGTAGTCGAAGAGTCCTACTTTAGACCATATTTATGCATCTACATCCCCCCCCCCCCAAAAAAAAGTCTCAAAAAGAAAACGCAATTGAGGAATTCAGAGAACTAAGCATGCAGTGAGGCTCGACCTGTAATTCAAATTTTCTAGCAGTGCTCGCTGAACTAGTTGGTGCGTACTCAACACAGCATGAAAGCGCAAACAAATGCAAATGCAATAGAAATCGGAAAGATTGCGTCACACGGTCAAGTTTGAATAGCGTACTGGTAGGGTTAAGTTTTAAAGAAGGTCACTGATTTGATGCCGGCCGTGGTGATCGCTTCCTGATTTAGGCGGAAATCTAGTGGCCCAAGTGCGATGTCAGTGTACGCTTAAGATGCCAGATCGTCGAAATTTTCGAAGCCCTCCACTTCAGCATCCCTCATAAATTATACCATGGTGTTGGGGCGCAAAACCTCAGACATTATTATTATTATTATTATTATTATTATTATTATTATTATTATTATATTAGGCATATTTTTCTGTTCTGTATGCTTTAATCGGTCCATTTCTTCAATGTGCAACCCCGTCAATATTGAATTCATGCGCAAAAAAAAAATAAAAAATCAAGGGGCAAATAAGTGATAAGAAAATCAGCAGCAAAACTGCGATCCAGTTTTTAACATCTGATATATTAAACTGAATCTATTCTTGAAGATTAACGTGCGTTGTGTTTTCACTCAGAGGAGAGACGAAGTGTGAAGCGGCGACAGATGAAAACAGTTCAAATAAGGCTGGCAAGCACGCAATCAACTATACAACATCAAACATCCGCACAAAGTGACTGACGAAGCCGCGGCGAACACTACAAGAAGCGGCTCTCATGTTCGCAACAAAGAAGCATAAGCGCGAATGGGACACTGGAGGTGGAAATAAAAGCAATGATGCTTTAAAAGGTAAACAATATATTCTGCATTGTTGTTGTTGTTGTTGTTGTTGTCCACCGATCCTGTGGGTTAACAATTAGATCACGTTGTGTATGTTCCGCGCTCCGAGCAAGCTGAGACGACAGACGGAGGGCAGACGACCATGAAGAGAATGCCCTACGCAACGCAAAATGAAATTATGCAGAACTGCCTCTTATCGTAAGCAAGTGGTTACCGACAGTATACATACAATAGCGACGGCAACTTCAAAGCCAATAACGCAGCTTGAAAACCTGTACTGCGGTTATCGCTCTAAAAGGCTGAGCACGACTACCTGTTGCGGCACGCGCGTAAGTACATGCGAGGCTCCTTTTGCATTAGCGCGTACTAGCTACTAGGGTCTTCGATACGCAAGTCAGTCGGCAAGCAGGTGCACGAGGAATAAAGCCTTACCTTCCAATTTGTGTCAAGAGTTATACCTGTACTACACACAATCCTTTTGACACTCGGCCATCCTCTGATGGTTTACACTGTGGGCATAAACGATGATAATAGGTAAAGAAACAGCCATAACTTTGTCTCCGAAACCACATTATTGGCGTACATAACAGCAAGAGTGGAATGAGTACGGCAGAGCAAAAGCTAATGACATTCTTGAGTAAACCGCACTCGTGAGCCCCGGCCCGTCCAGGTGCGTTGATAATTGGATAAAACGGTGCGCTGGTGCGATTTGTCGACGGGTACCGTTTGTTACACCTTTAGTTGGTAATCAAAGAAATGATCGATGCCAATTTTTCTTTCAGTGTTTCAACTTTGTATCGCAGATGATAGAGGTTCGCGTTTAGACACCACGGCAATGTTTGTATATGGTATTCTATGTATCCAAGCTAAATTCAAAGACGGGGATCATATACATATACTTTTTGAGCTTACACAAATCAAATGTCTCTGTTTGAGGTTGTTACAGGATATGGAGGGTTGCGTAACACTGGCAGAAAATGGTTAAAGAAAAGGAGCGGAGGGTGTATGGCAGAACACCTCATCAGTGGCTTCTACGGCTCTGAACCTATTTACAGCGATGGCGGTTGCTCGTGTGTAGAGTTTAACGTCCCAAAACCGTCATATCATTATGAGAGAGAGAGTAAAACTTTATTGAAGGGGAAAGGGAGAGGGGCGTTTTAGAGCCTTTATGGTTGGGGCCCTACGTCCAGGGCTCCACTGGCCTTAGCCGCCCGCCGGACTTGATCCAGTAGTGCGAGCTGCACTCCTGGGTCCGAGCTAGCGAGGTGTGCCTCCCACTGCTCCATACTAGGTGTTAAAGGTTCGCCGAGAAAATTGGTTATGTCGCTTGGTTTACGATCGCACCCCCACGATATGTGGTAGAGAGTCGGTCTTCCGCCGCACCACGGACATACAGCCGGGTAAAGAGTTGGATGTATCGCGTGTAACTTCAGTAGGTGCGGAAATACATCCGTTTGAATTTTTCTAAGGTCAGTGGCCTCTTCCCCATTAAGGGATCTGTGAGGTGTTCCACATTTTTGACGCGTGAAGCGCTGGTGAGCTAGAATCTCCCTAGGTAAAATTGGCATGGTCAATGAAAGAGATGGATTCTCCGCTCGGTTACAAAACGCACGAGCTAGAGCGTCCGCCCTTTCATTGCCTTCGAGACCTGCGTGTCCCGGGCACCAGATCAAGCGATGGTGGTGAGTGAGTTTGGATCCTAGCAGCCTCAGCCCCATTGCTGGAAGGCGGCCCCTTAAAAAGAGCCGGCAGGCTTCCTGGGAGTCGGATAAAATAACTGATGGCTCCCCTCTACGCTCCTGAAACCTTAAGGCTAAGGCTATGGCCATCGTCTCCGCCTTTGTAGCCGAGGTCGTGCGTACGGAGGCACTCGTTAGCAGCGTCATGTTGTTGTCGACAACAGTAATTATGTGTCTCTGCCAATCGAAACTGGCCGCATCGACGTACGCGACATTTGAAGCTGAGCCGAATTGCTTTCGAAGCCAGTTTACCCTCGCATCGCATATCATTATGAGAGACGCCGTATGAAGAGAATTCTGGAAATTTCGTCCATCTGGGGTTCATTAACGTGCACCAAAATCCGAGCACACGGACCTACAGCATTTTCGCCTCCATCGAAAATGCAGTCGCCACAGCCGCGATTTGATCCCTTGGCCTGCGAGTCAGCAGCCGAGTACTTAAGCCACTAGACCACCGTGGCGAGGCTATCGATAGCGGCATTCTCTGCACTGCATAGACCACCATCAGAACATCATTTATCAGTTTTTTTTTTTTTGTGATAAGTGCGCTCACCGATTGTGAAGAGGGACAAGTCAGCGGTTAAAGAGCGGCATTTATGCGTAGAGGGAGTACTACCAAAACCAATTAATGTGACGAAACGTTTGAATGGGTGGTTAATATTTAAACGATAATTGTATGTTTCATTATAGTACATAAAGTAGGATATATTGTAGAAAGTTGTAAGAAGTAGGATGTGCGAAGTAGCCATGCCTTCCCATATTTGTCATATATAAAGGAAATAAAAAGCAAGTAGAACAAATAAATGTGTTTCATCTTCTTCTTCGTTGCTTAACCTGTGCACTTAATAGAGGACACATTCGGTAGTTCTAAAATACTTATTGGGACAGATTTGACGGCCTCAGACTCTTAGAGCCTAAGCATACAAGCAATATGCACTTAGTTCCAACACCCGACAAAGCTGTCATGCTCGGCACGTTGCGGTTGTGCATATGTGCTATATATGAACCGCTCTGTTAACTACCTCGTGCTATCTCCATGTATCGCTGCAGCTTTGATAACCGACATTGCAAGCACCAATTGTTTTTTTTCATACCATGCACCCAGCTGATTCATCTGTTGTAGATATATTGTGAACACGACCTCCTCTATAAACTTACGACCTGCTCACCGGCGCCATCCCTACGGAGGCGTATGGAGCTAAAAATTGGCGTGTAGGGACCGGAGGTACCGCCAGATCCCGCCACCACTTACCCCCATAGCAGACGACGCACGACCGTTGTGGTGCACTCGTGTGTGCGCGTTCCTCTCATTGTTCTAGTTTCTAACGCGTGGATCGAGCAATCCACTGATTTAACGTCTCGAAGCAACATTCTGGTTGTGAGAAGCACCGTGGTGGATGGCTTCGGGATGCTCGTTACCGGACCTCAGTCTTTGCGCGAGCACTTTTGCGTCCCCATCTAAGTGCAGGCAAACGAAAGCAATATGCGACACATAACCCAGAGAACGTAAGCCTTATTTCTTCGCTTTATTTTAAGCAGCGGCGCCCCACCTAACCGCTGTCTAGCAGCCGCAAACATAATTCGTTCGTGGGCGAGCCGGTGAGATCTTGCATGTAACAAGTTGAAACTTGAAACCGACGTGTCTACGACGTAAATGAAGACGACATACGGTGCGAACGACGCATGCGATAACCCGTGTAAGTTTTTATGACCTGAACGTCGCCCTTCAAGCATATCGTTGTCATACTGTGCACGGATGACGACAAAGGGGCGCAGTTGTGCTATCGTCTGGGTGCTTTGGGTCTAGCGAACGTCTAACGATGGAAGCGTGCGACAAAACCGACGGATTATCACAACGTTACAGCAATTTCTCGTACATACATATATTATCAGACACAGTTTATTGAAGTTATGGCCTCTGTTCGAGCGTCGCTAGCATTTCCGCGTGTCTCACATCGGCGGTGCGCCCACGCCTTTACTGGAGCATCCACATACAAAGCATCACGAGGCAACAGCTCTAGCGTGCTCCGTTTCCCTCATGGGAATAACGTTGTATAGAAACGAGAGTTTTATTTATAATCTAAAGCATGAGTTCTAACTGGCTAAATCACTTTGCACTGTCCCTATTCTATTCCGCGAACTTTTAGCATTAACCCACATGGTATTACCCACCAATAATGTACTATTCCTGATGCTTCAGCTGCCAATTGTTTTGTTCACATCATGCCTGTGATGCATGCTGTACCGACACACATCAAAAGCCTCTGTGGCATGGGATTGAAGAGCAAAATTTTATTTCACCTGATGCCTTCACCCTTACATTAAAATGCTTAGAAGTCCCTTATGACCGCTACAAATGTGCATAAATTGCTTGCTCAGTGCTAAAAGTTTGAATTTTCCATTTGTAAGTGGCTGTATTCACACTGTAAAATGGCAAGAAACAGACAAGTAAGCTTATGGTTCAAACAAATGTTTTATTCTCAGAACAATGGTACACTGCAGCAACAGTAGTAAATAATATGCTTGTCCAAACATTGCTTTTTAAACATCAGATACCAGTACAGGAAAATCTAATCTGCAACGAAAATGTTGATACCAGCAAAATGCAATTTATTAGTGCACAAAAACATTAACAGTGTGATCAGCAATACCTCTATTAAAAAAAGTGAGTAGTACATCCAAGGACATAAAGGAATATATAGACGCACAAACTACCTAGCACCCCTTGCTTTACCTAGAGCCCATCAGCACTCCATCTGCAGTAACTACTGGCAGAACTAAAATTCAGCCCTGCTCAAAGCAAAATACTGCCCTAGGATCCAGTAAACACTGCTTTTGGGACCAGACAAAATCTCCCAGATATCCAACAACTTTCAAAAGTTATCAATGCAGGGGTGAAATATCCTATGTCATTATCATGACCCGACTATTATGTGTCCACTGCAGGGTAAAGACATCTCGCAATGATCTCTTGCCCCCGTCTTGCACACGCCGATTCCATTTTATCCCAGTGAACCTCTTGAATTTCATCAAGCAACCTAACTGTTTAACTCGGCTGCGTTAGCCATCCCTCGATATCCACTCCGTTGCTCTCGCTGCACGTTGGTTATAGGTCCTGTGCACTACGTTGCCTGCGCAGCTCTACTTTTTTCTAATAAAGATAGATGTGAGCTACCCCTGTTTATTCTCTGATCCACTCTGCTCTCCACTAAATATTGCAGAATGTCTCAAGATCTCGAATGTATGCCTTAGCTGGAAAAGTGCCCATATTATTCTACTAAACTCTCAGCAATATATTCATGAGGGTTCTTTAAAACAGGATAAGGAAAGCGCTGCACTTTAATCAATGAAGGAAGCAAGCTGGCTTTAGAAAAGCTTGCCCCACAATTGATTGCATTCATGTGATCAAATCCATAAATTCTGAAACCTTGAAAAATTATGACTAGCAACATGCTGCCATCCCAAAAACAAAGTGTAGAGCCACTGCATTGTACCAGTACAAATATATAGTGCAGAAACTTGGGGGTTAAAGAAAACCGAAAAAGTTAAGATTACGTGGCAAGACAAAAAAAATGAAAAAAGATGAACCCAATATAAAGAATGATACCCAAGTCAGAAGACTAGGAAGTGTGGACCGCACATTCTTGATGTCTTGTTCAGGCATGTCTTGTTTCATAAGGCTAAAATGACACTGGAAAAACAAACTCGCACTCCTATCTGTATTCAAAAGAAGGTCAGCAGCCAAGATGTGCATGAGCATACAGCAATTCTATGTGGCTGTTACAAGGAAAAAGAACTTTAAACTTTCAAAACTTTTCGCGACAAAGGCTTCCTGTTGAGGAGCTTTCTCTTTGAATGTGCCTCGGTTAAATTATTGGCATAGTTTGCCAAGAAAGGCCTCATGAATTTACGCAAAATTAAATTCAAGAGAGCTGCTCTGTGTGACACACTATTATTCATAGTGCATGCAAATAAGGAATTTTTTAGAAGTGAAGGGAGCACTATGCTTGAAAACTTCTGCAAGGGTTTTTGCCCTTTCACAAGGATCGCAGCTGCTTTAGAGGCTGCACCCTCGAGGACGCTTAGAAATCCAACAAATGGCAATGAGGGGTATGAGAGTCCTCCCCTGTCAATTCCTGCAATTAGAGCAGTTGTTGTAGAGCTTGATTTGGGTGCCTGTATTTTCATAAGGCAGCCTTCGCAGCAGCTGTTATCCTGGACAGCTCTCACTAGAAAACCAGCTATTAGTGCCAGTGTGCTGGCACGCAAGCTTTGAGTAGGAGGACCTGAGAGAATGAAAGAAAGAATTTAGAGAATGGCAATACAATTAAAATAAGTGATTAAGTAGTAGCATCTATAATTGTGGTACCATCTAAGCAAAGTGCAATAATTTGTAAATGTGTCGTACAGTGGCAACCAAGCCCCCCCCCCCCTCCCGAAATTTTGGTGAAGTAGGTGTTTTACCAAAAATAAATAATAAAAATAGGTGTTTTTCTCAAATAGCCAAGGTTTTCAGCAAGTGCCCCCCCCCCCCCGAAAAAAATTCCTGGCTACGGGCCTGGTTAAGGAACTCATGACTGCGATTTAGAACTTCTCATTTTGATGTAGCTGCACGTCACCTTTCCACACAAGCACTAAAACTTTTGGATCAACTCCTCTGTATCTTCAAAACATGCATCTTATTACTGAAATGTTTGTGAGTGATAGGTATTCGTAAATAATAAATGGTGCAAACCCACTTGGGAAGCGCTCCAATGCTGCAAGGTAAGGGAGCAGAAGCTTCTTAATGTCCTTGTCAGGTGGTGCAGCAGCTGCAGGTTGAGGGGCGAGTTTGGTTGCCTCCCCAATAGAACCTATAACGCTTCCCACATTGCCACTTGGAGATGAATGAATGCAGCCCGTTACTAAGATCTTCTGTAGTGACGACAGTGCTGCGTAGGCATCGGTTTGGTCATTGGAGCCATTTAGCTGTCGTATGGTAGAAAACAGGGATTCCACATCATCACTGGAAAACTTTCCTGTAAGGACAAAATGAAATCCGCGCCCAAGAAGATGCCTGGTGCAGAGAACAGTTGACATAGTTGTCACTCTCAGGGCCTCATAAGTTTCTTCTGACAAAAACTCTAGCCTGTGTGCTGTACTCTCTTTCCATAAGTCAAAATAGATGAGGCACTCATTTTCAAGCCAGAGGAGCCTGCATGATAAAAGTATGAGCAATGAGATCAGTTAGAAAGTGGCACTTGGCCTACGGACAAACTACAAAGGTTTCAAGCTTACATTTTAATAGCAAAGAATACCTAATACAAAACTGTGCATATAAAGAAAATGGAACCATTCATGTTTTCACACAAATGGAAGATAAATGACAATTAGAAGTAGTTCATGGATACCTTTCGTCATCTGGACCATAGAAGGGCATTCTCAGAGCGTCTCTACTCATCCAGAACAATGAGGTGCTCTTAATGTTGTGGAGAGTAAACCATTTATAAACAAGTTCCATGAACTCAATGGTTGGCAGGGAGTCGTCGAACCCATGGGAACCGAGCTGCTGTGCATGTTTTAGTAAAAACCTAAGCACAGATGTTACCTAGAATAAAATTATAATACAGGTGATTATGAGTGGGATAACCATCACCACATGCTTGGGGTGAAATCATATTTTTCTCTGAGTTTCTTCTAAAATAAACATTTATGCACTCTTTACCTGAGGAGAAAAGATCGCAACAGCCCTGGCAACAGACATCTTCTGAAAATCGCTCGGCCAAAGGTGCTTTTTAGTCAAGCACCTCACAAGCTTGAAAGCACCCGCCTGCTTTTCTTGTATGTCATGCAAGTTCCTGTGACAAAATGAAATGTTAAACTGTCAATTTGTAAGGCATGAAAAAGCTACCAAATTGTACCTCAGGTAGTCTGGAACGATGAGCACTCCAGCATTCCTGAAAATCCTTTTAGTGTCGAGGAACTGATTCCTGACATTTTTTATGATATGACAATAGTCAAACGACAGGAACAGTTGCCTGTCTGGATCGAGAGGGTGCCTGTAAAGGATCAGTGAATACTGTTAGGAGTCTGTGAAAATGTTGACAGGACACATTTGCTTCAACACTCTAATAGCTCATAAATTTATGCACAATTAAAGGAGGTGTAACCTTTAGCAAAAATGTGACTGAGCAATTACTCACGTGACAACAGGGCATATTTGGTCACCAGACAAGCTGGCAAAAAACTTGCAGTTAGTGCTGTGGTTGTCAGCAACCAACCTAACCACTTCAAACCCAGCATCTTCAACTGATTGCATTACTTTCAACGAAAGTTGCTCGAGTTGCTCCCCTGTCAATCCTTTTGTAAAATAATATCCTACAGGCAGCCTGTAATTGTAAAAGCACTAGGCATTAGGTAAAGGACACGGTAATAATTTGAAGGATTGGAAAAAAAATTATCTGCACAGGTTCACATGACATGAACGGAGAGTAGCCAAATATTTCACATACCTGTAGTGGGTAGACAGTCCTACAAAGACGAAGCAGAGCAGGTGAGTTGCCAGTTGCTCCTCCAGGCCATAGTCTACCTCGGCACCTCCTAGGTCGACAAATCCATGGAGAGCATCGGACTGTTTATGGTACAGTGCAGATTGCTTTAGTGACATTTCATCCATCACCAGGGACCCACAGCGTGCCTGCAATAATCGCAAAGAACATAGCTCCAGTAATTTTACTCCTGGCAAAAAAGTAAAGGCAAAGAGTAAAGTACCTCCTTAGAGTGCAGTTTCACTTCTGCATGAAGGCGCTGCTTGATGAGAGAGGACACCACCTCTCCAGTGCATGCGCCAATGTATCGCTTGAGGGTACAGCGACTCGGCAAAGTCAAGACACCAATCTCCCGAAGAAGGCGGCACCCAGCTGGTGATTTAGCGTGCAAAAGAACGCATTTGCGCACTGTCTCCTCACGCCATAGCCCTTTCTTTTTGCCCAGAAAAGCAAGCTGCTCTTGAAGGAACAGAGCTTTTTCGTTGCTCTCCTCCACCTTTTGCTGCAAGTATGATATAAGCAGGTAATGAGATTTTTTTTAATGTTCAAAAAGAGATAAGTTCACACCTGGAGGATTTCGACGTTTGTTCTCTTCATCAACAAGGACGCCTTTTTTGCCTCCTGCCTCAGAGTGGAGAGCTCTTCCTGTAGGTGATGCTGCTTTTTCTGAAGCCTTTGACACTTCCGGGTAAGGTTTTGCACTTTCCTCAGGAGATTGGTCATTCGGGACAGTGAAAGCCTAGTCTGCATTCCACGTGGTCTGGTTGCCTTTGATGGACTTGTCTGGCACTGGACAGTTTTGCCATGTTTGGGCATCTGATATGTTTTAGGCAAGCAGAAAGAAGATTCAGGTGCAGGCAAAATTAAAGGCAGAGAGGAGGGTTCACTGCAGGGTTCTGTCAGCATTTCATCCTCCTGATGTGCGGTACTGCTGCCAGCCACACAATTGTCTTCCTGCTCATCAATCTTCTCAGACGGGGACCTATAAGGAGAGGGTATGTCTGGCCTGCAACATTAAGAATTTTGACGTGTTACAGGATGAAGCATGTATTAGAAGAAATTTGGGCGTGGCAAAACAAACACTAATTACACAAAAAAAGCTTACCTATTTTTTTTTTTGCTTCTGCATGAGGCTTGTCTGGTGACAGCCCTGGCACAGCACACCTTTTCACAGGCTGTCGCTCTTTTCGGGATGGTTCCTGCATATACCCTGGGTAGCTCGGGAATATTGAAGGTATGGCATCTGGCTTTAGTTTGCGCAGCTTCAGGCCTTCTCTGTAATCTTCTGGCTTGAAATGCAAGCTGCATACCTTGCTGCGGTCGCTCGGCTCCCATGGCTGTTTTCCTGGTCCTACAAATATTGTATTTAAGACCGCACCAGAATTATCAGATAGTAGGCAATCGATTAAGAATTAGCCTTTTAGTAACCTTCACAACGTGACAGAAAAGGATCTCTAGTGTATTCACTAGTTGAATCCCTTACCATTTCAATTTACTAGCAGCTGCATCAGTTCAGGGCAGATCCATTTGCGCCTATTTCCCTTAATTTTGTTATAAAACAACGCCAGCGCAAAACAATAGTGTAATAAATAAAACAAATTTCTCAACAAAGCAACACCGCTGTGCATCAGAGCGGAATAGTTGAAAGTAAGTGCTCTATCCCTGACACGGCCACGTGCACGGAGTCTTGCGGCAACAAAGGACAGTACAACAAAGGAAAAATGTAGCATGGGCTGCAGCCCCTTAGCCAGGAAATTTTTTCGTGGCGCGGGGCACTTGCTGAAAACCTTGACTATTTGAGAAAAACGCCTATTTTTATTATTTATTTTTGGTAAAAACACATAGTTCAACAGAATTACGTGCCCCCCCCCCCCTTTCCCTGGCTGAGGGCCTGATGGGCTGTGTACACGATCGGCGTCCACGAATCCCACAAACAGCACTTGTGTTTCTAGACGCCAGCCAACAACGCTGAGCAGCATACATAGCGCGCAAAAAAGTTTTGAACTGCATTCCACTAGTCAGATCTTGCAGTGCATGCAATGCAGCACTTTCAGTGCCTTACCTTCAGCCTGTCGAGAGATCTTCAACCACTCCTGTCGAATCTGGGTGACGGGGAACTCGTGAAACGATATCCCAGTTGACCGCCGATCGCTCGACTTGCAAAAAGGAACGCAGCAGTACACCATTGCGGGAATGGTGCTGCTGCTGTCGTTATCTAACGCTCCTGACTGCGCAGACTACTGGTGACAAGCGATAGCGGCGATAGCCTTCGAGTGCCACAAGATCATGTGAACGCACGCACGCACCAAGCAGAACAGCGGCTTGGCGGCTGCAGCAGTGGGGGTTAGTTGTGGCGCCAAGGCGTGCTGCGGCACTTTCGAGAACTAAAAAAAACTAAACAAGCAAAAGCAAAACCGGCGACACGGGGAGCGGCGGCATGAGCAGGTCGTAAGTTTATAGAGAAGGTCGTGATTGTGAATATGTGCATCAACGTTGTAAGAATACGCCCCTCCTTACAACCGGCGCTGTTACCACGCTATTTTCGTGATGCAGTCACGAGTCTGGCTTCTCAAGCGTAGCTCCTGTGCCATGTACATAATATCATCCTCGTCGACTATGCAGTATTCTGTTCCTTTGGTTTCCGAAATGCACTGGCATCTCTGTTCTTTGAGGGCTTGTAAAAGGTGGAATCTTGCAGCAATTACCTGCCGTTGCTGTTGTGCGGCACTTCTCGAGGGTCACCGCGAACCTAAAGTAATACACGACCTATTAGTTATAGTTGAGTTCAGTTCTTATATCTTTTACTAGTGTTTTTTGCGATATTTCAATAAGAACACCACATAATAGCAGTCTGCAAAACAACCAACGGCATCTATAAGATACAAGCGATATTTGATAGAGGAAAAAGAACTGCTATTTTTTTCTAGCCATTGTTGAATAGCACGCTGGAAGTATTGACATAAAATGAAGTTTTTACATCCACCTGGAAAGTGAGATGGGCAAGTGACAAGCTTAAGCTTCTGTCTATGAAGACACAGTTCTGTTAAACTGCAGCGTGTGTGCACAGTTATGTATATCGTCGCAAGAGAAGACACCATTTGATTGCGATTGCAATTATATGGCATACTTCGTGTTAATGTTCCTTTTAATCATCATCGTGATGCTCCGTATGCAGTCCAAGTGCGATAACATACTACCACAATCTTAATTCCGTGAACTGCTGGTGAGACAGAAGGCGCGCGACGGCAAGCCGACGAAGAATTATGACCTTATGCACGCCGGACTCTTGACAGCCTGGTAGAGGGAGGGGTGAATCTAGCTTGTATTTCTGTTTTGTGTGTGTTGTTGTTGCTTTTTGGCGGTGGTGGTAATAATGATGACGGGTAAACATTAATAAAATAATAGGGAACACATTCTATTCCCAGTAAGTGGATCCGTCAAGGCTGGATATAGACAGAATAGAAAAGCTGTTCAATTATTGATGCGCATGTCGGAGTGCGTTGAAAAAAGCAGGAGGGACTGCTGTATCAGGCATCCCCTACCGGGACATCTACTATATGAGGAGGCCAAGCGCCTAAATCTTGAGGCTTGTGTGCCCGGTGGCTACACCATTCTCCCGGTGCCCAGTGAAAGCACGACAACCTCAGAGAAAATGCTGCGGGTTGATTCGCATGGTTCCCAGGACAGCAGACACAAGTGGGTGATTGAGATATCGCATCGTGACGCTTCTGGTCGCGGTGCGCTGGTAAAGTATCGTGCCCGTCACGATGCGCCGCCTGCTTGTGGTGTCAGCACGGTTTCGTGAAACGCCCCGGCAAAGGCACGGGGGTTTCCGGGATACGGTTGCGGAGCGCGGCCTTTTGAACTGTCTTTACCTCCGCTAGTGCCAAGGGTGTATCGATGGAGTAAGGGTCATCAGACACATGCGGCCTAGTCACTGAAAGGCCTTGCCAGTGAGTCGGCCATTCGATTGCCAGCGATGCCAGTGGGACTTGAGTCAGCCAGGTAGTGGTGACCGTGCTAGCTCAACGCGTGACCCATCTTACAGGCAATTTGTTGTGGGAGGCTGAGTGAGCCAAGATGTATTGTGGTATCATGTGCTTTTGGTTTCTGTACGCCTTGTGTCGGAGGCTGCATTATCTAAATGTCTCGCAAAAGTAAGAAAGCGAAAGGCGAAATGAAGAGTTTATTCTTCTCTCTGTTTTCTCTTCGTTCTAGCGTTGTTGCAGTGATTGTCCGCAGTCATGAAGTTAATATTCATATGTTGCGTTTTACGTCTTAAAACCACGAAATGGTTATGAGAGACGTCGTACGGGGGGGGGGGGGGGAGGGGGCTCCCAGTACACGCTTCTTTACAATTAAGCCTCCGTTGAAATGCGACCATTAGGCTGGGATCGAAATCGCGACCTTTGGGTCAGTAGCCGAGCACCCTAGCCACTGATCTAATGAGGCGGACAGTCATGAAGTTGAACTTGCTTATGTTTGCCTACGCATTGCACCATGCTTGTTAATTTAATTAGTGAGCGATAGTTCAATTCCATTTATAAGGCCGATAAAACCACGAACTTTACTTCTTACTAGTTGTGCAATACATAGCTATCCCTATCAATGCTTCATGTCTTGTCACCGTGACAAGAATTAACTCTAGTGCTAAACTGGGACACTTTTTTTCACAGATTTTGTTTCTCTTCATTTCATATATTGAAGGGGAAAACGAAGAAGCTGCCCTCTATCACAGAGCTACAGCACATCCAATCTCCGGGGCACACTTCTCAAGTAGCACTTATTCAAATTCTTATAGTAAGTCCCTGGGTTGTTGTAAACTCGTCGTATATTTCTAATGCAGTTGTTTCAGATACTCTGTTTTCCTACACATATTCCGGAAAATGCAGAGCCGTGATGTATATCTCGAATTGTATAATGGCACTGACTATTATGTTGTTCAGCCGACTGAAGGGCAGCCAACACTTCGTTTTAAAGGTCGGTGAACAATGCGGCATTGTCAAGTGGCGCAGAACATTGTTTTAATATACATATGGTTATTGATAGCAAGACATCCGGAAAATCGTGAAAATCTTGGCACTACATGTGTGCATACCGTGGGTACTTAAATACAACAAAATACTTCAAGCTATTGAAAAAAGAAGTATATCACTTGGCGATTCACCATAGATATTTTTGCATTCGCCCACGCAGCGCCGTTCACGTACCGTATTTTTGCCATAGGAATGCATCTTTGCACGCTATTGGGACCTTACAACATGTGCGGAAACCACTGGCAATGCCGGCACGCTTTGGCAGGTTATGACACGAAGAAGCGCGACGCCTGGGATTCTGAGGCAATCGCCGATACGCGAACAGCCATCAGTGCGAACCACGGCATCAGGGTGCGCACGACAGCGCAGGGGGTCGACAGAGCGCCGGGCTCGCAGGTCGAACGGGTCCTTGGGGAGCGAGGTTACGCGTTAGAGCACAAGCTCGTTACTGCCACCGCGTGAGAACAATGGCGGGTTGCTTCATAACGAAGAAACAATCAGCGCAGCGGCGGCAAGCGCGCACAATGGCTGCGCCGTGAGGCCCAAGAGTGGGTCAGCATCCCTCGGAGGCTGACCTCCGGCCCGCAGCGCGCAAGGAGCATTCCGCGACGGGCCTTGCATGTGGCCCTCCGTTAGGCGGAATGAATGGCCGAGCTCAATCAAGGAGCGCCACTCTCTCCGAGGGCTGCTGGTGTGATCGCTGGGACAATCCTAGCGGCGGTCTGTCGGCTGCTGCAACGACCCCTCGTTGGCGCCTCGGAAGCATTGTCGCTGATTCCACTTACCGCCCGTGCGCGGCATCGTCACTGCCTCGCTCTGAGCAGCCGGGCCTTGTCTCCGTCCCCAGCCGCTCCTTGAGATGCGCTGGTCGCCTTGATGGTTGGATAATTGGGCAGCCCAATATCACCTTCACTGACACGTGCATGAACATATGCTCGTTGCTTCAGCGACAAACGACACCGGAAGAAAAAAAAACGCACATCCGCTACAGAAAGACGTTTTCTTTATTCGCATTTAGAGCGCATCGCAGTGTATTAGCGTATTGCACGAGAGTTCTACGTCTTTAAATTTATTTATTTATTTATTTATTTATTTATTTATTTATTTATTTATTGTTGCTAATTCGCATTCATGGCGAGAGAAACGACGCTTCATAGGTGACACATCACCGCATGTTACACGGTGTAGACCTCGTCTGAATAATTCAACACTAATCTAGGTATGACATCTTTGCGGGGGCAACACCTATAGGTAACCACGCAATTTTAGTAACGCAGAATGTATTTCATCTTTGGGCTTCGTACAAAAGATTGAAGATGAGTACCACATAGGGCAAAGAAATATGATACAATAATCCTGACAGAGTATAGAAGTTCCGAGACTACGCCCGCACTGATTGCTTAGAAATACGCATGTACATACAGTGATATTATCCTCTAGAATGCAGGGCACAAGCAATAAGTACATGACTCACGCTGAGGGTGCCAGACGCATACAAGTAGACATTCTTTCCTCCGACACTGCAATTGCATCCCTTTCTCTTTTTTTTTTACTCCCGCTGCACAGTACCCCTCTTCCTTCCCCCTCCTTTTTTTTTGCTACAAAGCAGATACTGATTGACCGCCTTGACTTCCTCTCTTTATATAAATCGTTCTCTCTTTTTTTACTTGCTTACATTTTTTAGCTGCGCGACAGTTACTGTGTAAAACTAAGTACAAGCATTATCTAAACACTCCCCATGGGTAGCGGTGTAACTAACTCCTTGACTTGTCATGTTGCCATTTATCTAATCTTGCTAGCAATGACTAAACTTTATGCACCCTGCGAATGATTGTTCTGCCAAGATTATAGAATAAATGAGACCTGCTTCGGAAGCTAATGTCGCTTCTTTCTTCAACACATTTATAAGGAGTAGCTGCGATATGTATCGCCTGGTGGACCATTCTTGTGCAGACAGGGGGCTGCTCCACTCAGATTTGAACGTTACCTCTTAGCATCAATAAAGGTGATACTGATTGGAAAAAAGAAAAGGAAGAGAAAAAGTGATCTCATGACTCTTGACCTCGAATAATAAGTTGTTTGACAATGACTCAATTCATGGCCTGTAGGTATGCTAATACGGGAACAAAGACTTCGTTGGCGAGTGCATTTTGTTGTGGTTATTGTTTGACAAGATACATGTTTATTGAACAAATAGACGCCACGACAATAGCAGAAACTAGAAACATGATGGGTTCAGAGTATGAGGAGAGGGGGGAAAATAGGATGATTTCCTTGCTTAATGTTCTTGCAGGCTTGTAGGAGAGGACCAATGAAAGCGACGAGCCATCAGTGGCAATCATAAGTGTCACGCGAAAGCTATGGCACACTGCGAAACAGCTGCGGCGAATTGACACGTCGAACATGGGATTTGGCATGACAGCGAGGGGACGACCAGGCGAGCACCCCTCGAAGCATAGGATCACTGCGCAGAGCTACGACAAAGTTCCCGGAAAGATACACAAGATCGCCTGGAAAACAAATGTGAAATACCGCACCGCAGATGCAAGAACTAGAAACACTGCTACGGTGCATACACTCATTAAAAAAAAACGAAACGTGCGATGCAAGTGAAAAGGCTCAAATATTGCGAGGGATGTGTAGGCAAAATGAATGGTGGTTGGTTTTGGCCTTTCAGTGATTGCGATAGCGCACACATTATACCTCGTATTTTTTTAATATGATGGATGCATTCATTTTGTGAGGACAGCACTCGAATTGATAACATAACTTCTGTGTAATACTTTAGCTGCTAAATTGACATTGCTTCGTCTTTCGTGTGCACTGCTCCAGCCCCTGAACCTTAAGGCCAGTGGCAACTTCGAAACAAAATAAAGAAAGAAGAAGCAATCCCGAGTACGATGAAAACAGTGGCTTAATGCCAAGATCAAGCTTGCAAAAGGGCCGCTTAATAAAGTCTACAGTTGTAGCTTGGTACCGTGTAGCTTTCCTCACTAATTGCACGAGGCCTTGCACAAACGAATTGCCCATTCTACTGTTCGCACGCTGATGGTGCTAATGAGCCATTTTAATCTTAAATAGCACCTCTGGAGATGCGACGTGAAACTATGCCCCACGAAATCCCCTCGTGTCATTGCGATAGCGCCTCTGTTTACGCTTGTAGTACGTACAGGCGAACATGTGGTCGGGTATGACAATGACAGTAAACGGCAACACGTAACGTAGAACAACTTCGCCGCTTCCGCTATGGGGAACGCGACCGGGTTTTTTTCCCATCGTGAGTGCGTGTAATGATGGCTTCGTGTGCTACGTGTGGATAGAGATGTTACATGAAGCGCTTTTGACAAACGTGGGATGTCACTAAAAAAGGGAGAAACCCGAAATCCGTATACTTTCAATGATTGACCCATGCTCGTTCAAAAAAGCCAAAATTTCGTAATGTCCATGTTATTCGTGCATGAGCTTGCTACATTTCTTGGATTATGCTTGCCGACTATATAAGATCCTATATGCCCCGTGAATCGCACCAATGTTCTGGACGTAATTTTTTCGTCACTCTAAGCGACCATAAACACAGGGGCTGTGAGAAGATACGATGCTTCTCTCTCTGATTTGCTTTCTTTTTCTATTTCCGTAGCTTGAAAGAATGCAAGAATAACTTGATTCTGCGTTTATTATCATTTTAACTCTGTTTGGACGAAGTTGCCTTTTTAATAACCACACGCAATCTGGTCTTCGTAAAGCCTCCATCGTCTAGAATAAATAGTCAATAAAAGTTCTTGGCACTTTGACCTTTCGAGGGCTTCAGTCCCCAGCACTACGGCGTCGTATAGCTGAGCATGAGGCCATGACTTGCATTTCCGATCATAGTGGTCAAACTTCAATCGCATATACACGCCATCACACAGCTGCTTCTGAATCACCCTTGCGTACGGAAGAGAGATGCCACAAGCAACGCACATACCATATTCTCCATTTCCTGTTCCAAAACCACTTTACCCCAGGCTTAGCACAAGTGCATTGAAAATATCGCCCGTTATGCTTGACGGTAGTGATAATATTTAGTTATTTTGTTTATTTTTATTTATTTATTTATTTCTTTATTTATCTGTATTGATAATGGCATTCCTCAACCGAAATCTCAATAAAAAACAGTTTGGTATTTCACGCTCATCGGAATAAAACCATGGTTGCAAAAATTTAAACTCGCTACCTCATTTCCAGTATATAGGACAACCTCACAGTGACGGCTGCTGGTTATTATAAACGCTAAGAATTGACATTAATGTCCTGTCCGTGTTTTCTAGCCCCTTCGTAGTCCCGATGCATCCGCATAAGGCATATTTCACTCCCACGGCTCCCGTGTTGCGCTCACACATTGTGAGGAAGTTCACGCACCGAATTGTAGTGGTAGCCTATCCATGAAAGCCTCCGTAACCCGAGGGCACGTGCTTCCCGTTGGCCGAGTGGTAGGGCGCAGCCGCCGGGTAGCTCGTCTTTGTGCCTGGCTCCTCGGTCTTGACCATTGCACGGAAGCCCCACTTGTCGGCGACGTACTCAACGCGCCGAGAGCGCCCGTCAGCGTCAGCCAGGTAGTAGGCCCCTTTGACGCCTCCGTATGCGGAACCGGACTCATGGCGACCATTGGCGGCTCCATAACCATTCGCGATGTTGTAGGCGAAGTTGTAGTTGCCGTAATCGTGCAAAAATGAGTAAAGTTTGCGGTCACATCAACTGCACGGTGCCATGGTTGCTTCTACCTATGTTTTATCTCGAACTCAATAAAAGAGGGGGGGGGGGAAGGAATTTAAAATTTAGATGCGGGAAAATGAATGAATCAGTCGTGAAGGGAATATAACACATGAACAACCCTAAGATTACATACGGCTGCATGGTTTATGTTGCTCTGCACGCAGTGAATGCGTGGTTCTTTTTGTTTGGCGTCTGTATTTTTGCGTAACACAATTCTCGACTAGCTTGGTGTCCTCTTTATAAATGACTTTCGCTATTGTTCATTCATAAGGCAAATTAACATTGGGGAAAAACTTGAAATGTACTTTAGCTAATTTCACGTATTGCAGTCAATCGTAAGTAATTAAAGACATCAAGAGAAAAAAAAAGTGAATTGTAGTAATTCAGAATAGTTACTAATCAGAGTAAGAACTGCAAAAATCTTTGACAATTTGGACGCGTAAAGACACACGAAACACAAGAAAAGCTAAAAAAACTTCGAGTAAATGCCCAAAAAAGAATAGCTCAAAAGTATACAAGAAGTCATCTTGAAATGTTATTTAAACCTAAGCAGCTTGAAAACCTCCTGTAGCTGTGCTAACGCCACGTTATTATACGGCTAGAAAACTTCTAACAAGAATTCTAAAAAAACGACTTTTTAGATTTTTAAAAGAACCTTTGTAAACGTTTACTATACTTATATTGTAAGAAACCTAGTAAACTTCTTGCCAAGATTCCAAAAGGACTTTTGCTGATATTTTAACACCTTCTTTAGACATTTTATTTTCATGCAAACCAGCTTGTTGAGCGTTTCCCATGGTTAATTTGTTGCATCATGTCAGCGTTTTACAATCAGGGCATTTAGCTGTTCACTGTTGGCCCCGCCATGGTGGTCTAGTGGCTAAGGTACTCGGCTGCTGACCCGCTGGTCACCGGATTGAATCCCGGCGGTGGCGGCTGCATTTCCGAAGGAGGTGGAAGTGTTGTAGGCCCGTGTACTCAGATTTGGGTGCACGATAAAGAACCCCAGGTGGTCAAAATATGCACGATAAAGAAGCCCAGGTGGTCAAAAATTTCCGGGGCCTTCCACTACGGCGTCTCTCATAATCAAATGGTTGTTTTGGGACGTTAAACCCCACAAATCGATCAATCAGCTGTTCACTTTTGAGACTGACAAGTAGGAAGAGCAACATAAATTGGCATCAAATTATTGCTGCCACTATTCTAACCAGCAAGATTGGTGCCATATCTGTTGAAAGAATTAATTAGTGACTGCCATCTATCATTACAATAATCGTTTTTGCTTAGAGACAAGACGGGCTTTTAAACGTCATCTCATTAATGTTTATGGTGTTGCCTGGAATGCATCATACTGCACTTCCAAAAGTAAATGCAAAATTTCAACAAATTTTGTTGCATACTTGTAACCTTTATTATATTATATTACCATGCCAATCGTTGGTCACTACTGTGTAAACCTTAAGTAACTTACCTGTTGGATTGGTCCTCTGTTAAAACTGCCCGTTGTGTTGTGTTTCTTGCTTTCATTTTGTAGTGCTTGTGTCAACAAGTGAAGTGTATTTCTTTACTAACCCTGTAACGGCCTTTGGCTAACAGTATCAATAAATAAATAAAAAAAATAAAATACAGACATACCAATGACTGCACACTTTGTCCCAAAACTTGCATGCTTTATAGTAATTATATTTATACAAAGCAATTGAGGTGCTGGCCAGATACTTGGTCCAGGAATCTGCACACATACAAAAGGCACAAACTTTTCTCTTCGAGCAGACTTATATCAGTGAAACAAAAATTAGCAGGCTAGCTTTAACAAACACATTATTGGCCCAGTAGTAAATATATGAAGGCAGAATATACGTTACAGCCAAAAAGCAGCAGTTAAACAATCGTTTTTTTCTCACCCAGTGCGCTTAAATTTAGGTATGTTAGAACCATGAGTAGTCGAAATTAATGGGTTTCTCCACAAATTTGTATTGAATAATCAAATTGTGGGTTTGGCAACACCCCGAGTTCTAATTCCATCCCAAAATACTCGCAAAAAAGACAGAGTGAAGTAGAAAACGCTACAGTATTCCAGAATGCCTTCTGTCAGTCATCAATAACAATGTTAAATATGGTTAGGTATCACTGTATAATGTTTCACATGGTTAGGTATTGGTAAAGTTAGGTAAGATTAGGTATGGCAGTAGAAAATCACTTGATTACACTTACGGCATTAAATTCGAGAATACAATGAAATAAGGTTACAAAAACGTTAAAACTAAATATTCAGTCAATATTACAGTGAAAATAAAACAATTCAACTGCTACAGCCTCATTGCAATGCAAAAAAGTTCAATTTCAAGTCACTAACTGCCGATTACGCAAAAATTAAACATGAGATAATACCTTAGAAAGCAGCATTGATACATTCAGAGACCTGTTTTGTGCTTGCAATAAAATTCAGCCCTAAGAACATAAAACTACCTTCGGAGATAAGTTATGTGTCCAGGGGGACACAAAGTAAGACAATAATGCTGTCAGCTGCCCAATCAATTAAGAATACCAAAACTTTGGCGCCTACAACAAGCGGGTACATTTGCTTTAAAAAGTTTGTGGCAGTTATGTTTTTACACACTCCCACTTTGAAAAATTCTTCGAGCATGTCGATGATCTGAGATATTCCGCCCGGAAGTTTATTTTGCTTTTCGTGATTACGCATGCAAGGCAGTGAGGATCAGCATAACATTACTCCCTGGTGGAACGAGCAGTCTGTGCTTGCTATCACCCGCCGGTAGTACAAAGGTAACCATTATAAGGCTTGTCTATGGCTTCAACCCATGGTCAGATTATATGCGGCACCTCAGGGAGTAAGTAGTAGCTGTGTGCTAGTGCTCACTGTCCTGCATGCATAATGATACAAGCCACAACTAAACTTTCCAGCGGGATATATGAGCACAGGAATGCCAGAATTCTTTGGACCTATGTAGAAATGTGACTGGCTCAAATATTTAATACGTGCATGGCCGCCTGCTGCAGTCACTAATAAGTTCATTATTGAATCTTATTTGAGGGCACGGCTGACAGTGATAATTATTGTTGCACATTGTGTTCCCCTGAACACTCAGGTATCTGAAAAGGAGGCTTTTACACACACAACCTAAAGCTCTGAAGTGTGGCAGTTTGGGCTAGTTGGTATGGCATGACGATAGCTATAGCGCGAGAAGAAAACGACGACACAAAGACAGTGTCCTTCTTGTCTCTGTGTCGTCGTTTGGTTCTCGCGCTATAACTATCGTCATCGTTAAAGCTCTGACTTTTTAAAAGAAAACCAAAAGGCTTAATATTGAACATCCCGAACATGCGAGCTACTTGAATACATCAACCAAGTGGTTCAGTGAGGTTCCCTTTCCATAGGAAACGGAAGCCATGCGCAGCCGCTGTATATTCAGTAGCCAACTTTTCCACGAGCCATCATTGATGAAAGGCCTGACCGGAATTCTTTCACACTCAGTTCGTACGAAGTACTTGCATAGGCTGCGATGGAAACACCGAAAAAACAATTTAGTCAGGTGAGTGACATGTGTCTCTTAACAAAACTGAATTTATTAGTATATTTAAAAAGATTTGGAACAATGTGTCTTAATACGAGCAGGATATACACAAGCTAGAAATGTTACAAGCAAAGCTTTCTTGATGCTCTTAGCGAACAAAGTTGCAACCTTATGAAAGAAAACCAATTTGCCCATCGCAGATTTGTGAAAACCATGCTTGAATTGCGCTTGTGCATAGTGCGTTGAAAGCAAATTCAATGATACCACAAAACATACATGAGGGTATGCACTTTCATCAAGTATCCATTGCTGGTAAACTATATTATTGAATATGAATTTGATTTAAACTGCAACTAATGTAGCTTTTTTGAGGCGCTGCTCACACTGGGATGGTTATACCTATAATGTCAGTAATTGGTGTCACTAAATTAATATTGTGTGCTTTATTAGTTTCAATTATTCCGGTGGGCTAAAAATGCAGTACCCCTCACTCAAGCATCACAGGCTGTCTAATGAAAAAAAAAACGTAGAAATACTAAGACATACGAGGCACCCACCTTGAACCACACACCATCCCAACAAAGCATGCAAGCTTCAGCAACAATCTCCGGGAACCAGAATCTTAGAAGCTATTGACCGCGATTTAGCAATGAGATTTGATTAAACTGATTTCCGAATTTGTATCCTTCAGTGTCAATAGCTTGAAAACTTGCAGTCTATATTTATTATTCTCAAATAAATACGGTCTCCAATTTTACGTTTTAACAGCAATACATGCATGACCTATGCATGCTTATCATGATTTATAACATTATCGCGAGTTTTGAGAGATAAATGAAATATTCATTCTGCACATACCACATGATTCTGTTAATATCTGTAGCGCATGCCTAGAGAGATTACTTTATCCAATATACTGTTAAGCTTGTCATTATTCAGAAAATTGCGGTATTAAAACTTTTTAGAAAATCAGCTGTATTAAAAATTTCAGAACGCATATTCCTTGAATCAGGGGCAGGAACGTACCTCAGGAAAAAATTTAGGGTAGCTACGCATAGTTGTTGGAAAACTGCGGAAGCAGCGGATATTCTGGCGTTTCCCTCCTCCTATTTCTCCTCCTAACCGTGACTTTCCTTTACAACCTCTCGCTATACTTTATATACTACACATGGTTGTGCTTGCATTACTTTTTCTTTCTCTTTTTTAATGTCCCTTCTGTTATATCACTTTTTGTCTATGTTTTTCTATTTATATATCTATATTTCCCTCCTTAGTTTCGCTGTTCATTTATCTTTCTCCTTCTATCTCATTTTTTTTTTTTCTGTCTCTTTCCATACTCGTTTTCTCAGCCATCAACATTATCACCTCCCGTGCCGAGGAAATGGACGCGCGTCGTCTGGGAGCAAAGCAGAAGATGAAGAACAGGACGCAGAGGCAGCTGGCTGGTTTTGGGAGGTGTCGCCACCCTTCGTCACAAAAAGCCTAAAAGCCACGCTGTGAAAAAAAAATATCTTCGTAGACTATTTATCGATATAGATTACGGTATTCGGGAGATCGTCGTTAAGTGCCTCACTTTTCAAATATGGGCTTTGATTGCCAGTATTCTCATACAAGAAATTTTCGCAAAGCTTGAAAAAGAGTTTTTAAATAAAGAAGAAGAAGAAGCAAGAGCAAGAAGATTGGCTCTTGCTGAAGAAGCAAGAGCCAGTCAACATT
This sequence comes from Rhipicephalus microplus, assembly GCF_043290135.1. NCBI lineage: Eukaryota > Metazoa > Arthropoda > Arachnida > Ixodida > Ixodidae > Rhipicephalus > Rhipicephalus microplus. The sequence continues at coordinate 149,355,034 of NC_134710.1, read as the reverse complement.
TTCAAGATTCATCAGCAAGAGAAAATGTTGGCTTTGATTGTCAGTTGTTTCATAAGATTTTTAATTAAGCAAGAAGAAGAAGAAAAACAAGACATTGCTTTCTGCACGAGCAAGTACCTCGGGCAATTGCACGCGGTAATAGGAACGCCCTGTTGCTAACACGTATTACAGCAGTGAGACACCCTGTTCTCACTCAGCCGTTTCGCTGGATTCTACAAGAACCGACACCAGCAAGGCCCGCGTAAGCCGAGCGAGGTTCGATGCAGCGTCAGACCCGAGCCCATTCAGCAGACTTGGCACTTCATTTTGGTGATCGTGGAAGTGGTCGAGCTCGGCAGTCGGCAATGCTAATAGTCTCAAGCTGCGACAAGCGACGATCCAACAACGTCTCAGATGTTCGACCATTGAGCCGCCGCCGGCGCGAGTTTACCACCTACCGTGTCCCCAGCCGTTCCAGCCTATGCCTGCTGGTATACTACATCTTCCAGAACATACAGCACTATCTGTCCATCCTCAGCGATCGCCAGATGTACCACGACACGTCGAGCGGGTCCAGAGCGATCAACGGCTGCTTGGTTCTCGAGGAGCACTCCATGTGGCACGAGTTCGGGCAAATCTTCCTTCATCTTGGAGCTCCAAATGGTCAGTTCATTTGCACCTGATGCTTCTAGTGTGTCTGATCGGACAGATTATTTTCGGCTCGGCAGACATGAAACGCAATAACTCGTTCGGTAAGGTTATCTGGCTGCACATGGAGGATTGTGAAGATCCTCGAGCAGAGCGAGTTTCTGATAGCCGGAAAACGCCTTTCGTTGCAGGATGGCGTCCTGGTGAGCTGCAACCTGGGGCTCGTCCAGGTGTACACCTGCCCCGGGACCTCATCAGCGTACTAAGCTCTGCGTTGGCCGCGCTCAACACGCTGTAACGTCTTAAGCAGTTCTAAAATCACGTAGCTGCATAGACAATGGCATCATCCTGCCGTTTACAAGACGTTGATCGGCCTTATCAACTGACTAGCTCTATTGAAAAAATAATGGTATATGTAATAATAAAATTGTTAAAAGTTGTCTACAAAATTTGTTATTCATGAGATATGCATTCCGGTTTTCCGTGGGAGTCGACTTCACGTGGGTGTAATATCCGCTGCGTCCAGTAACCGATCTAAGGGCTGCCAGTATGTAAAACGGCACGGGGTATTTCTGTAAAATACTCTGTAGTGTGAAAGACACCATCTACCAGTATGTAATTTTTTTTGTATTAGCGCTTTGAGAAGTTTCCGTATATAGTATGTTCCACCTAAAATGGGTTAAGTGTACCAGCCATGTATAGAAATATTGTTACGTGAGTAAAACGCAAGCTATTCACAAAATGTATTTTCAGCAGCGGTTGCAGAACTGGCCAGGCTGACTTCGAGCTCGAGCAGCAAGCGCCCTTCGTCCTCTTCGTCAGGCGCACACGCGCGTCGACAATATGCGTTCCGGCCACCTACCTGTAGCAATATTCTACAGCAAAACCTGTTATCAGATTATAGCAAGGATCCCGGGCGCCATAGCTGTCCACCGCCGTTGTCCGTTACCACTATCGTGCTAAATAAGAGAAAGAAAACTTGCAAATAAAAAAACCCTTAGGACATAATGCGAATCGAACCAGGTCATCTGCGGTGCAATTATATACAAATTCCAAATCCGGACGGAGGCGGTCTGTCGGTGACGTCAAAAAATGGGCGGTCCGCAACGGTCGCGAGGACAAAGGGAAGTGAACAGCCAATGAGCGAAATGAAGCCTCGCGTCATCATTTTGACGTGGACTTGGGGACCGTATAGCAAAGTGAAAAGTGTTTGTAACGTGTTAAAAAATGTTTAACTACTTTTGATAATTATAAAATTGTGTTGGCACAAGTTTTCAAACGTTTATTAAGCAATACGGCACATTATAAACGTATTTTTCTCGTTATTGTTTTGAAATAAAGCTAAATTTAGCGGGACGGTACGTGATGACGCTAAGTACAACCCCATTTCAAGCAGTTACTGTTTTCATATCTCCCCCACTATACAAACGGCGCAACTTTCGAAGTTGTTGATCGTGGCGGAGGTCAACTGTACCAGTAGTCAAACTCCACCTTTGCCTCATCCTTAGCAGCTGTTGTCAGTAGAAAGTCCGCCACCCTTTTTCTAGAAGCCACGGTAATGATCGCCTCCGTCACCTCGTGGATGGTGTTGCTCACCGCCGGCTGAGACATGCCGATGTGTTCCTCGCGACCAATGCTCAGCTGGAAGCTACCGGTGGCGAAAAATCGCAGCGCGCACAACACCTTTCTCTCTGTGGAAAGGCCACTGGCATCCGATGATAGGGTCAAGTTCGTCGCACAAGCTACGCACTGTTCGTTTGGACAGACGAAAACATTGCCGGAACTCTTCTTCGCTGAACTCTTCAAATGCATCTTTTACCTCGCGTCGTCGCCTCTGCTCGGTTAAAGCTACCGCACAGGCAAGGCGAAGTACCGTGTCATGTTGTCACTTAGACAACGCCATGTTGTCTAAGTGCCCCGGTGCCGAAAAGTCGCGCATTTTTTCCATTTCAATCCAATCCAGGCCACCTTGCAGCCGTTTCAATCCATCCGGTTGCTTTCGGACGGTCTCTCCAACCGTTCCATCGCCTTTCTCCGAAAACCGAAAAAAAAAAAAGTCACGTGACACCCCAGTCCACGTCACTCATAACGTCACAGCATTCGTCACAGCTTGTATGGGCCAATCGCGTGCGACTCAATGGAAGAGACCGCCTTTGTCCGGATTTGGAACTTTTACATAATTGCGCCACTGCGTGTCAACCCAGTATTCCAAAAAGCCATGCTACTTCTGGGAACTCCGTTGCAAACCTCAGCCATGGCAGGCATGATGTAGAAAGAGAAATTGTGCTTATATTAGTAATAAATCGTATTAGATCAACAAACGAGCAACCAGATCTAGGCGTCATACAATGCGAATTGAGTTACAAGTTCATCGTCGAATGCTCCAACCCTTTACAAAACTTGTTTTTCTTGTTCTAGTTGACTTTGTTCTTCTTGTTGACAAAATCTTAAAGCAAAATATTTTATCGTCGTCAGCCAACCCGCAAAAATTTACAAAATATTTGCATGTGTCCAGTGGGTAGCACGCCTAATGAAAGAATGACGAAGGATGGCAAAGTGTGTATCAGCTTACTGCG